>NW_025968272.1:0-1617 GCF_021869965.1 Rhincodon typus
CCCCCTCCTCCCCACCCCCCGACGCACCTCGATTCAACAAGAAACCCGGGCAGTCTGTAGGCTGAGTGCAGTGAGCACTACACTGAACCATACAGTGTTATCAAGAATTTGGCTGCTTCGATTAATGTTTTAAGGTAATATACTAGTGTTTTAACAGAAGCTTCATCAGGTTCTGATGCTGCGACGTTTTTAATTTGTATTTTTGGCGTATTGACTTGAATACCCTGACTGAATGTTAGGCGTGTGAATCTTGACTCAAGCCAAAAGAAGTTTCCAGAAACGGTTGACTGCTTGGTCCACCTGTAAATATTGACCAGCCCAGAACTTAACTCTCACATTTCATCATTACTCTGGCTTTTTTTTTGTGTGTCAAAAACTACACATTATGAACATAGATATTAAAACTACACTTTGAATAGTGAATAAGCTTTTAAAAACAAAAGTGTATTTTTTTTATTTTTAAAAACGTTGGGGAGTACGTCTCCAAATTTGATGTGAACGAGCCGGTAATTTTGTAGATTTGTTTTGATGTAGTTGGCAGGAACTTTAACCGCTGACCTTCCAACTATTTAGGGCCTGACTTGACAGTGATGTGCAGAGGAGGGAGGGAGAGAGACAGGAAATATCTTCCCTCATGTCCCAGGCCCTGAGGTTCCCCAACCCTCCAGGATTGGCCTGGAGTCTCTGGGAATCAAAGCCCAATGTTCCTCAGAGAAAAACCACCAAAAGATTTGTACTTATTTTGATGCTTTCTTTAAATGTTTCCCTTCTCCCGCCCCAGATTAAAGAATTAAGTGTTGAAAATGAGGAAGCTTGGCCAGCAGTTGAGCATTGCCCAACTGGGTAGAGAGTTCTTTTCGCTCACTGATTGGCTTAGCACAGCAGCATGTCACATGTCAGCTGACCAAAGGCTGGCGCATGGGGGCAAGTCATGTGACAGAGCCTCCAGGAATGGCAACCCCCTAGCCCACTCAGTCCCAAGGCATTTGAAGTTCACTCTCTCTCGTCCCCTCCTCCTCCTCCTCCTCTTCTTCTGTCTCTCTTTCTCCTTCACACTCTTCCCCTCTCTTTAATGTGGAAGAAGGATTTGTGGTGAGTGTATTTGGGGAAGGAGGGGGAAGCACTGTCGGGGTCTCCCCTCGTGTTGTTCATGGGTCAAGGGTTAGTGATCCCTGTCAAGTCCTCTCTTGAACATTTGTGCTCATGTGGAACGCAATTAAACGTTCCGTTTTTAGCTGTTTGCATTTTTTTTAGAAGGAAAGAAAAGATATAAAAGATATGTATTTATATTATACCGTGTACCCACTTGTCCTGTGCTTTCTTAGGTGATGGTTCCAGAATTGTATTAGAAATTTTGATCTTGTACTGTGTGGAAAAATAAACAAAAAGTCAAAAAAAATATTAATAAATGTTTACAGTATTCACTGAAAGCTCCGTTCCTGCTTTGTTTTCTGTTTGGGAGATCACCTCAAGTGAGTTTCAGATGGTCACGTTCTCACACATCCCTCAGTCATAGGATCCAGTGTCACTGCACTGGCCATAGCACAATCCATACTCAATGGACCGGGCGCTGTCGGAGGGTCAGCGCTGAGGGAGCGCCGCACTGTCGGAGGGTCA
>NW_025968272.1:1627-5171 GCF_021869965.1 Rhincodon typus
GCCGCACTGTCGGAGGGTCAGTGCTGAGGGAGTGCCGCACTGTTGAAATTTCCTCAAAGTCCCAGCATCCACCACACTCTGGGGAAGTGAATTCCACAGATTCATGGCCCTTTGAGAGAAGTCATTCCTCCCCATCTCTGTTTTAAACCTGCTACCCCCTTATCCTAAAGCCATAACCTCTTGTTCTAGATTGCCCCACATGAAGGAACATCCTTTCTACGTCTACTTTGTCAATCCCCTTTAGCATCTTATGGACCTCAATGGGATCTCCTCTCAATCTTCTAAACCCCAGAGAGTATGGGCCTAAACTGCTCACTGTCTCCTCATCAGGCAAGCCCCTCATCCCTGGAATCGATCTGTGAACCTCCCCTGAGTTGCCTCCAATACAACTACACCCCTCCCCGGGGAAGGGGACCACCACAGTCCACAATATTCCAGGTGTGGTCTCACTAATACCTTGTATAACTGCAGCAACACATCCCCTACTTTTAGACTCTATTCCTTTAGTGATAAATGCTGAAATTCCATTTGCCTTCCTAATTACCTGCTGCAGACTAGCAGGGTGCACATACTGGCCCCACGCCCAGTATACACTGACCAGCAACCCCAGTGCACAGTTACCCCCAGGGCACAACATGCCCAGACACAGGCAGCTCACCATCACTACCTTTTTGTTTCTATTCATTTATGGATTGTGGGCATTGCTGGCTGGACCAGCATTTATTGCCCGTCCCTAGTTGCCCCCTTGAGAAGGTGGGGGTGAGCTGCCTTCTTGAACGGCTGCAGTCCATGTGCTGTGGATTGACCCACAATGCCCTCAGGGAGGGAATTCCAGGATTCTGATCCAGAGACAGTGAAGGAACAGCTGATATATTTCCAAGTCAGGATGGTGAGTGGCTTGGAGGGGAACTTGCAGGGGTTCCCATGTATTTGCTGCCCTTGTCCTTCGAGATGGAAGTGGTCCTCGGCTTGGAAGGTGCTGCCTGAGGATCTTTGGTGAATTTCTGCAGTGCATCTTGTAGATAGTACACACTGCTGGGGTGCTTTGTCCTGGATGGTGTCAAGCTTCTTGAGTGTTGTTGGGGCTGCCCCCATCCAGGCAAGTGGGGAGTATTCCATCACACTCCTGACTTGTGCCTTGTAGATGGTGGGACAGGCTTTAGGGAGTCAGGAGGTGAGATACTCGCCACAGTATTCCCAGTTTCTGCCCTGCTCTTGTAGCCGCTGTGTTTATGTGGTGAGTCCAACTGAGTTTCTTGTCAATGGTAACCCCCAGGATGTTGATAGTGGGGGGATTCAGTGATGGTAACACCATTGAATATCAAGGGGCGGTGTTTAGATTGTCTCTTATTGATGATGGTCATAGCCTGGCATTTGTGTGGTGCGAATGTCACTTGCCACTTGTCAGCCCAAGCCTGGATATTGTCCAGATCTTGTTGTATTTGAACATGGACTGCTTCAGTATCTGAGGAGTCACGAATGGTGCTGAACATTGTGCAATCATCGGCGAACATCCCCACTTCTGACCTTATGATGGAGGGAAGGTCATTGATGAAGCAGCTGAAGATGGTTGGGCCGAGGACACTACCCTGAGGAACTCCTGCAGAGATGTCCTGGAGCTGAGATGATTGACCTCCCACAACCACAACCATCTTCCTATGTGTCGGGTATGACTCCAACCGCCGGAGCATTTGCCCCCGACACCCACTGATTCCAATTTTGCCAGGGCTTCTTGATGCCACACTCGGTCGAATGCAGCCTTGATGTCAAGGGCTGTCACTCTCACCTCACCTCTGGAATTCAGCTCTTTTGTCCATGTTTGAACCAAGGCTGTAATGAGGTCAGGAGCTGAGTGGCCCTGGCGGAACCCAAACTGGGCGTCACTGAGCAGGTTATTGCTGTGATGCCAATGGGGCCGCCCATTATGTTCCCACAATGTTCCCTCTAATCTGTTTCAGTGCATAGTCTGGACGGTAACTTGAAAGAACTGATTAGACTCTGAACAAATGAGTTGCTGTTTTGCCATGCAGTTCATGGGGATTACCGTTTCTGTCACTTTACTGATGATCGAGAGGAGAGTGATGGGGCGGGAATTGGCCGGGTTGGATTTGTCCTGCTTTTTGTGTACAGGACATACCTGGGCAATTTTCCACAATGTTGGGTAGATACCAGTGTTGTGACTGTACTGGAACAGCTTGGCTAGGGGAGCGGCATGTTCTGGAGCACAAGTCTTCAGTACTATTGCTGGAATGTTGTCAGGGCCCGTAGCCTTTGTAGTATCCAGTGTCTCCAACCGTTTCTTGATATCACATGGAGTGAATCGAATTGGCTGAAGACTGGTATCTGTGATGCTGGGGACCACTGGAGGAGGCCGAGATGGATCATCCACTCGGCACTTCTGGCTGAAGATTGCTGTGAAATCTTCAGCCTTATCTTTTGCACTGATGTTGCTGGGCCCTTCCATCATTGAGGATGGGGATATTTGTGGAGCCTCCTCCTCCTCCAGTGAGTTGTTTAATTGTCCATCACCATTCACAACTGGATGTGGCAGGACTGCAGAGCTTAGATCTGATCCGTTGGTTGCGGGATCGTTTAGCTCTATCTATCACTTGCTGCTTTCTCTGTTTGGTGTGCAAGTAGTCCTGTTTGGTGGCTTCACCAGGTTGATAACTCATTTTTTAGTTTTGCCTCGTGCTGCTCCTGGCGTGGCCTCCTGCACTCTCCATTGAACCAGGGTCGATGGTAATGGTTGAGTGAGGGATATGCCGGGCCATTCGGTCACAGATTGTGCTGGAGTACAATTTTGCTGTTGATGGCCCACAGCACCTCATGGATGCCCAGTCCTGAGTTGCTAGATCTGTGCGAAGTCTGTCCCATTTAGCTCAGTGTGTGGCACTAACCTCCAGATGTTAGTGAGGACGACTTTGCAGGGTTGACAGGGCTGTTTCTGCCGTTGTCTTTTCTGGTGCCTAGGTCGATGCCGGGTGATCCCGTCCAGTTTCATTTCTTTGAGACTTTGTAGCGATCAGTACAACTGAGTGGCTTGCAAGGCCATTTCAGAGGGCAGTTGAGAGTCAACCACATTGCTGTGGGTCTGGAGTCACATGTAGGCCACACCAGGTAAGGATGACAGTTTCCTTCCCTAAAGGACATTAGTGAACCAGATGGGTTTTTCTGACATTTCCGCAATGATTTCAAGGTGATCAGTAGATTCTTAATTCCAGACTTTTTAAAAAATTATTTAACTTAAATTCCACCATCAGCCATGGTGGGGTTTGAACCCAGGTCCCCAGAACATTAGAGACAACAAGGTGCAGGGCTGGATGAACACAGCAGGCCAAGCAGCATCATAGGAGCAGAGAGGCTGACGTTTCGGGCCTAGACCCTTCATCAGAAAAGGGGGAGGGGAAGGGGGTTCTGAAATAAATAGGGAGAGAGTGGGAGGCGGATAGAAGAGGGATAGAGGAGAGGATAGGTGGAGAGGAAACAAACAGGTCGAAGAGGCGGGGATGGAGCCAGTAAAGGTGAGTGTAGGTAGGGAGTT
>NW_025968272.1:5571-25000 GCF_021869965.1 Rhincodon typus
TTCATCCAGCCCTGCACCTTGTTGTCTCGGATTCTCCAGCATCTGCAGTTCCTACTATCTCCCCAGAACATTAGCTGGGTCTCGGGATTAACAGCCTAGTACTATGTCAACATTGATCTCCGGTGTTGCCACAAATGGGAAAATCTAATTGAGCCACTAAAAAGCTCCAGTTCCCTGCTGGATCATCTGACTTGGGTTAAAAGAAACACTCCACATTCTTGTCATTACTGAGAAAAGCATTTGTTGTTGCCAAACTGATTTTCTACACCAATAGCAGAAGAAAAGGAAAAAACGTATCACAAAGTTGTAACTGTGCAAATTCAACTTACCTCTCTTATATTCCCAGAACAAAAGAGAACCGGGCAGGATACAAATATTATGGGTGGAGGAGGAAAGATACCACAGGCCAATACAGCCCTGTATCTCAAGGTCACCCAGGAGGTTTGATCATGTTCTCCAGTGTCATCCTCAGCTCTCGAAGGTTTGTAGTTTGTCTTCTGTTTCCTTACAGTCCAGGGTTTACCCAGCCATTCCCAAGAATGCGGAAGTGCTGCTGGTGCCAATTCTTGTACTTGTTGGCACTTCTAGCATCTTCATCTTGGAGACCCCCAGATGACCCTGGGAAGTATGATCGCTCATGGCGCCAGGGACCTGGGTTCAATCCCACTCTCGGGCGACTGTCTGTGTGGAGTTTGCACATTCTCCCCATGTCTGCGTGGGTTTCCTCCGGGTGCTCTGGTCTCCTCCCGCAGTCCAAAGATGTGCAGGGTGGGTGAGTTGCCCATGCTAAATTGCCCATAGTGTCCAGGGATGTTTAGGTTAGGTTAGGTGGGTTAGACATGGGGAAATCAGGGGAACGGGTCTGGGTGGGATGCTCTTCAGAGGAGTGGTGTGGACTTGGGCTGAATGGCCTGTTTCCACACTGTAGGGGTTCTATGTTACTGAAGGAAAGTCTGGGTGAATCCAGGTCTTGCTTATGAGCCTTAAGTACAGACTCCCACTGCCATTGAGGAAAAACAAGTCATTTCTGAATGTACAGCCTCAAAAGGCCAAAGCACTGCTTCTGTTCTGTGTGATTCTACAAGCTTGGACTTTTCCTATTCCTCAGAAAGCTTTGTGCTAGAATGTTACAGAATTTATTACTGTACAGGAGGAGGCCATTCGGCCCATCATGCCTGCACCTGTTCATAGAATCCCTACAGTGTGGAAACCTTAGGGTCCAACAAGTCCACACCGAACCTCAGAGCATCCCAACTAGACCCATCCCCCTATAACCCACCTAATCTACACATCCCTAGGGGCAATTTAGCATGGCCAATCCACCTAGCCTGCACATCTTTGGACTGTGGGAGGAAACCGGAGCACCCGGAGGAAACCTGCACAGACCCAGGGAGAATGTGCAAACTCCACACAGACAGTCACCCGAGGGCTGAGAATCGAACCCAGGTCCCTGGTGCTGTGAGGGAACAGTGCTAACCACAGAGCCACCGTGCCACCCCAGTGTTCTGTTACTGTCAGGGCTGGTGAAGACCTAGTGGTGTTATCACCTGACCTGTTAACTAGGAGACCCAGGTAATGTTCTGGGGACCTGGGTTCAAGTCCTGCCATGGCAGATGGTGGAATTTTGAATTCAATTTTAAAATATCTGGAATTAAAAATCTAATGATGATCATAAATCCATTGTCTTTTATCAGGAAAAACCCACCTGGTTCACTACTGTCCTTTAGGGAAGGAAACTGTTACCCTTATCTGGTCTGGCCTATATGTGACTCGCAATCCACATTTTAACACTTAAGCTGGCCTCTGAGAATTAAGATTGGGTAATAAATATTGGCCTAGCCAGCATCACCCTCAGTCATAGAGTCATACAGCGTGGAAACAGACCTTTCGGTGCAACCAGCCCAAGCTAAACATAATCCCAAACTAAAATGGTCTCATTTGCCTGCTCCTGGCTCATATCCCTCCAAACCTTTCCTGTTCATGTACTTATCCAAATGTCCTTTAAACGTTATAACTGTACCCACATCCACCACTTCCTCAGGAAGTTCATTGCACACACAACCCACCTTCTGTGTAAAAAAAATGTTGCCCTTCATATCTTTGTTAAATCTCTCTCCTCTCACCTTGAAAATGTGCCCCCAGGTCTTGTAATACCCCATGCTAGGGAAAAGACACCTGCCATTAAGAAGGGTCTAGACCCGAAACGTCAGCTTTCTTCTTCTCTGATGCTGATTGGCCTGCTGTGTTCCTCCAGCTTTACACCTTGTTATATGCCATTAACCCTATCTGTGCCCCTCATGATTCTATAAACTTCTCAACCTCCTACACTCCAGTGAAAAAAGTCCTAGCCTATCCAGCCTTTCTTTATAATTCAAACCTTCCATACCTGGAAACAAGCTGGTAACTCTCCTCTGAACCCTCTCATGATATCCTTCCTGCCTTTTCCCAGGTTCCTCCACAGCCTTTCTATCCAAAAATCCATCCAACAGCCTCTTGAATGACTCCATACCCTTCCAAAATCTAGCTACTCACTGCATGAAAAAGATCTTCCTCACATTACCCTTGCTTTATTCACAAATCTATTACAGGTGGATGCCTGCAGTTGTTAAACCACCTCATTTGGGGGTTGTTTCCAAGGTTTCAGGCTTTTCCCAAAATGGATCAAGCTCACCTTGATTTGTTTTGGGTAAGGACTTATTGCTACAGTTGTTTTCTGCAACAAGAGAAGGAAGACCATCCAAGCTCTCTTGTAAAAGCCTTTGATACCTATTTGTATTTTCTCATGGAATGGGGACGTTCTGGCTGTGCCATTATTTATTGCCCATCCCTTGTTGCCCCTTGAGAAGGTGGGCGTGAGCTGCCTTCTTGAACCGCTGCAGCCCATGTGCTGTAGGTGGACCCACAATGCCCTTAGGGAGGGAATTCCAGGATTATGTCTCAGCAACAGTGAAGGAACAATGACATATTTCCAAGTCAGGATAATGAGTGGCTCGGAGGGGAACTTGCAGGGGGTGGTGTTCCCTTGTACCTGCTGCCCTTGTCCTTCTAGATGGAAGTGGTGGTAGGTTTGGAAGGTGCTGCCTGAGCATCTTTGGTGATTTTCTGCAGTGCATCTTGTAGATGGTACACACTGCTGTGACTGAGCATCTCTTAAGGTTAACGTGCAGGTTCAGTTGGCAGTTAGGAAGGCGAATGCAGTGTTAGCGTTCATTACAAGAGGGCTAGGATTCAAGAATTAGGCACGTGCTGCTGAGGCTGTACAAGGCACTGGGCAGACTGCATTTGAAATATTGTGACCAGTTTTGGGCCCCATATCTAAGGAAGGATGTGCTGGCCTTGGAGGGGGTCCAGAGGAGGTTTGCAAGAAAGATCCCAGGGATGAAGGGCTTGTCATATGAGGAGCACTTGAGGACCCTGCGTCTATACACAATGGTGTTTAGGAGGATAAGGTGGAAACTGATGTAAGCCTATAGAACCCTGAGTGGACTTGATAGACTGGACATGGAGAAGATGTTTCCACTAATGGGAGAGACTAGGACCTGAGGGCATAGCCTCAGGCTGAAGAGACAATCCTTTAGGACTGAGATGAGGAGGAATTTCTTCAGCCAGAGGCTGGTGAATCTATGGGACTCATTGCCACAGAAGGCTATGGAGGCTAATCGTTGTGTATATTTAAGAGAGAGATAGATAGGTTCTTGATTGGTAAGGGGATTTAAGGTAATAGGGAGAAGGCAGGAGAATGGGGTTGAGAAACACATCAGCCATGATCAAATGGTGGAGCAGAATCGATAGACTGAATGGCCTAATTTTGCTCCAAATCTTATGCTTTTATGGTCTTATGGTAGAGGGAGTGGGATGCTTGTGGATGTGGTACCAATCACGCGGGCTGCTTTGTCCTGGATGGTGTCGAGCTTCTGGAGTGTTATTGAGTGTATTTGTTTGAAGATCCTTTTGTATCTCCACAATGTGAGATTTCTTAGAGATTGTAGACATCTTGCCTGTAGAAAATTCTGAAGTTTCGCTTGTGTTCATTTGTGATAAATCTACCTGGTCCTTTAAGTGATAGGTTGTCCCCTATTTGTGGCTGTTCACTATGGGTAACCTGTAACTCTGGCAGCTCAGTTCCCTACAGCTCAGATGCCTGTTATTTTGTCAGGATCCTGTCCATCTCCAATGGTTCTCCATTGCCACTGGCACAGGGGAATGTGGGTATCAGTCTGGTTCTGCTTCCCTGTCGTGCTGCAGTCCTCATCACAAGGGAAGCTGTTTGTTGTCTTGTCATTTGGTGGGTTCAATGGAACAAGCAAATGTAACCTCTTTGTTATCTCCTTCAACCGAGGGATTAATTTCCTCAACAGAGACGACAGGCCCTTTGTGAACATTGTTGGTCAAGTCTAAGGGATTGCATCTCTGTTTCCAGTCAATCACTGACATGACAGGTTGGTTCATTCCTGGCCGTTATGTTGTGAAAGAGGAAACTGTGAGCTAGAAAGGCCTCCTACAGTTGATCACCTATTTTTTTTTCTGTCTGCTATTTGTAGCCTCTCTTTAAAGAGAGGTGAAAGGTCTGCAATATCTTGCAGCAGTCCTAGGAATGGAGCTTCCGGAGCTGAGATTAAGTCAACTTCATTGTCTTCTGAAACTGCTAAATGACAAATATTCAGAGCCGCATGAGTATCTCTGCTTCATTAGGATCAACGTACAAGGCTTTGATAAACTCTCCCCCATTAGCAAAGTCTAACCTGTATCTGCCCTATCACACTCATCCTGACACCTCCGATGCCCCAAAATCAAACAGAGGACAGTCTGAGATTCTTTTTGCCTCAGTCATTGTTTTGCATCTGAAAGATTAGATGCATCCAGCCCTGCAACCAGTTTAAATTTATTTTACCATTAACCATGATTTCTGTATTCCATAGTTTAACTGGGTCTGGATAATCAGGAACATTGGAGGCCTGCAATTTATGACATAGAACATAGAACAGTACAGCACAGTACAGGCCCTTCAGCCCACCATGTTGTGCTGACCTATTATCCTACTCTAAGATCAAACTACCCTGCATACCCTACATTGTTGAATATATCACCAAGAAGAATTCATCCTGCTTCTTAGCATCTTCTAAAATTTTTATTCATTATGAGATGTGAGTCATAGTCATAGAGCTGTAAAGTGGAAACAGACCCTTCAGTTCAACCAGATATCCTATAAAAATCTAGTCCCATTTGCCAGCATTTGGCCATATCCCTCTAAACCCTTCCTATTCATGTCCCCATCCAGATGCCTTTTAAATGTTGTAATTGTACCAGCCTCCACCACTTCCTCTGGCAGCTCGTTCCATACACGCACCTCACTCTGTGCGAAAAAGCTACCCCTTAGGTCCCTTTTAAATCTTTACCCCTCTCACCTTAAACCTTTGCCCCTCTAGTTTTGGACTCCCTACACTGGGAAAAAGCTATTCATCCTATCCATGCCCCTCACTATTTTATAAATTTCTGTAAGGTCACCTCTCAGCCTCCAGGGAAAATAGTCCCAGCTTGTTCAGCCTCTCCCCATAGCTCAAGCCTCCAACCCTGGCAACATCTTTGTAAACCTTTTCCAAACCCTTTGAAGTTTCACAATGGCTGGGCAGCCATTTTATTCTCCATCCCTGGTTCCCTTTGAGAAGGTGGTGGTTGACTATCTTCTAGGACTCTTACAGGTTGTTATGGTCTGTTTTTAACTTTCTTCGCCACAGATGCAGTTCCAGTCCAGTGTCTCTCATGATGTTCTCATCTGGAATATTTGCGGATCTCCCACTGGAATGGTGTTATCCGTGCCCTGTTTCCTTCCTCCTTTCCTGCCGGCTTGTTTGCTGATTCCTGCCACTCTCTTTAGGTTTTTCTCCCACTTGTACAGTTGGATTGCTGGCCCCATTCCTCACATGCCATCTCTACATTTCACTTCAGCCCTTCCTTGCCACTTGCCTCTGGACCTGGGGGACTAGACACTGCTGCCACCATGTCACAGGATCCAGGCCCATACTGAGGGAAAGGAACATGAACAAAGCTAATTAGAGACAAAGGATGGGAAGAGAGAACATCTCTGGAACCCGAAAGAGTCAGATTCCAGCTCCAATGCTCTGATGTTACATGGAAAGATAGAAAATAGGTGCAGGGGTGGGCCATTCGGCCCTTCAATTCTGCTCTGCCATTCACAATGGTCATGGCTAATCATTCAACTCGGTCCTCTGTTCCTACCTTTCTCCATTCCCTTTGAACTATATTTATCTTAACCTGCTTTCTGTGACAGAGAATTCCACAGGCTCCCCACTCTCCGGGTGAAGAACTTTTCCCCACTAACCTCAGTCCAAAAAGGCCTGCCCTGTATCCTTAGACTGTGGCGCCTGGTTCCAGACTCCCTGGTCATCAGGAACACCTTTCTGTATTTACCCTGTCTCGTCCCACCTGAACTTTTCAGGTTTCCATGAGATTCCCCCTCATTTCTTAAAATTCCAATGAATACAGTCCTTAACTGATTCAGTCTCTCCACATATGTCAGTCCCTCCATCCCAGGAATCAGTCTGATAAACGTTTGTTGCTCTCTCTCCTACAGGGATCCAAACTTGAAAAACTCCCTTACACACGTTTTCAGTGTGTTATCTCTGAGTTGAGGCTTAATTAACGCTTTATTTCATACCTCCTGGAAGTCCAGACAAATCACATCCCTTGTCCATTTACTGGAAGAGGCTAATGAGCTTCTGGGAAAGGGAGGGAGAAAATGCAGGTGTCATGTCAAAACCCAAGGACTTAGGAGAGGACTGGCATGGGGACCTCATTGAAGTAACTTAAAAACCAGACCATCAAAGTAAATCTGAACCACTCTTGGATTAGCGCAGGGACAATCAGATCAAAAAAGTGAACGCGTGGCCCAAAAATATGGTGTGGAATGAGGGAGCCAAGGAAATTCTGGCATGTGTATTGGGATAGGAGGGATTGGATGACCTGTACTTGAAGGTCCTGGCAGAACAGATAAAAAGAACAAGATAGAGATGGTGTTAAGCCAATAAAGAGAGGGGAGGTTCCTAATGAACATCAAAAATGACCTAAAGATAAAAGAGCTCAGAGCAAAGATCAAAGTACAGAAAGTGATAAAGGTTGTATAATTCCAACTGGAACCAGTTTTAACAAGTAATATTAAAGCTTTAATAAAGTGGGAATGTCAACAAATGTCACATATTAATTTGGCAGTGTTATAGTTTACCAGTGATTAAATGTGGGAAAGGTCTAAAAAGACAGGACATACATAACCCATAATATGTACAGACAGAGTGGAGATTGTTAGCAGAACAAAAGTCATGTATAAGTGGGGGAAAAAATCAATAAACATGTCAGAAAACACAAGATCAGTTTATATGACAAGTAGGCTCTTCCCAACCCACAAGCGCTGGACGAGTCTGACCCCAATGTGAAACCCAGCTTGATGGATCGTAAGTTTGTTGACCGTGGTGGTTAGTCACTGAACATATTTACTGAACAAGAGGCTGCCAGTGTACTTTTACAAAAGAGCATAAGCTGATTATTCAAAAAGGGACAAACACCCACAATCTATTACTCTGTACAAGAATCAGTTGAAATGGTATCATTACAAATATTATAAAGAAGGATTCAACCCTTTTACCCTCACAGCGATCTTACAGATACTCAACCTCAGTGAAAGGTCTCCCTGTTTCTTCTTTACAGTTCCTTGTGCAGTTAATGCTGCTATATTTGGTTTCTTTCCAGCAAATGTTTGCATTCCCTCAGTTTAATTTATTTAGTTAATATGTTGCTTCATGTTACTTGTTAAGCAAACTGCTACTACAGCTCACTCATTTCTTGACATGGATTCCTTAAACCCCTCTTTCACAGCCTTATGTTTCTGGGGTTTCCTTTTACTGACGTTAAACCAGCAAAGACTTGCAATCATTTGATAATACAGAAGTTGAATATTCCTGAAAAAAGACACATTTTATTAAGGGTTTTCACCTTACACTCATCAGGATTCTTTGCAAGAATACCACTTAAAGCAAAAAAAAACACACTAATACCTCATGAGAGAAGAGTGCTAATTGTTTGGCAAGTGGCCTGCGATTGGTACAGCCATTGCTATGGAGAATGCAACAATTAATGATGATTGACAGTTAACTGCCAGAATTGGCTTAAATTTCAAACCAGGCAGGTTGTCTCTGATTGGTTAAGGCATTGCCCTGAAAAAATGAAAGAGCGAATGGCTGTCACCCGTTTTGTTGAGTTGAAACAGACACATTACGAGTACTGTTTCTGCCTTCAAAGCACGAGGCCTTGTGTAATAATGTGCGTAACTTCCAGTACCCCTAATTATCACACTGCAAGTACAATTGACAGCCCACAATTGGTTGTCTGCGTAATTCTTCACGCACTCAGGATTATCCACCAAATGCTGACCAATTGTAAAATCACGCCTAACATTGGACACAGCGTTACGAGTTTTGTAAGTGCAGATCGGTTGGTAATGTCAGTACCTTCTTGGTTGTGAACAGCTGAAGGGATATGCTGTTTGATACAACCTGCCAGTCTTTCTGATGTATGGCCACCATACCTGGTATCACACCGACACTGAAATTCATATTCCACATGACTCATTCATATGAAAGAAAGAACATCGATTTCCTACAGTCTTTTACGTTGTTTTCTCAAGGAATGAACTATTGACTTTGAGGCTGTTAAAGTCTCATTTAAATGCTTGTTAACAAATTTCCAGACACTCCCATTATGATGCATAGAGCTCAAAAATGAAACTAAGTCCTTCCCTTCTTCACCCACCCTGTGCAGGAATATAAGTCAAACTGAAAGCTATACAGGGTTCTGTCCACTTTGGAAGCTAAGTTACCGAAGTCTAATAATCAGAAGGTGTCACAAACTTTCACTAAGGGAAGGAAAGAGAAAACGGGAAACTCCAGGTCAGTTGTAGAGTCATAGAATCATAGAGTTTGCGTTGGAATAGTCACGACAGCAGGTAACAAAGGCATTTGTGAGTGATTCATAATACCATTCAAATTAGGAGCAGGAGCAAATGGGACTAGACCAGTTTATGAGTTATACAGATCGGAAACAGACTCTTCAGTCCAACTCATCCATATGCCAACCAGTCATTCTAAATTAAGGTAGCCTCATTCACCAGCCTTTGGCCCATATCCCCCAAATCCTTCCTACTCATATACCCATCCAGATGCCTTTTAAATGTTGTAATTGTACCAGCCTCCACCACTTCCTCTGGCAGCTCATTCCATACACGCACCACCCTCTGTGTGAAAAAGTTGCCCCTTAGGTCCTTTTTAAGTCTTTCCCCTCTCACCTTAAACCCATGTTAAGTTCTGTTGATGTCAACATTTGCGAACATGCTGGAATGTACAGCAATGCAGTAACTGGGCAATTCAAAATTCCCAATGAAATTATAGAATTGAATCCCCATAGTGTGGAAGCAGGCCATTCAGCCCATCAAATCCACACTAACACAACGAATATTCCACCCAGACGCACCCACCCCTACCCTATCCCTGTAACCCTGCATTTCCCACAGCTAACCCCCCTAGGCTGCACATCCCTGGGCACTATGGGGCAATTTAGCACGGCCAATCCGCCCTAACCTGCACAGGCTTGGACTGTGGGAGGAAACCGGAGCACCCAGAGGAAACCCACGCACACACGGGGAGAATGTGTAAACTCTGCACAGTCACTCAAGGCTGGAACGAAACCTGGGTCCTGGTGCTGTGAGGCAGCAGTGTTAACCACTGAGCCACTGCGCTACCCCAATTGGGTCACATCATTACAGATTTCTGAAATGCACACTTTGTTTGACAAGTCTGCTTGAACCTCCTAAGCTTGGAGGTAGATAAGAGAAGATAGCAGAGGTAATGTATTGGCGTTGTCAAACAGGATTTGGTTAGGGACGAGACACACAACAGGTTATTATATTCCATGAGGCTCAGCAGTTGGGCAATATATTAACTTGGAATGAGGGCTGATCCACAAATAAAGTGTATCCAAAAATGGATCCCATAAGGGGAATTGGTGACAATCAATGCTTTGGCAACAAACATGTTGAGGGCCTCCTTTTTTTTACAATTCACATCAATGACTTAGATAACATTTGGATGGATACATGAATAGGAAAGGTTTGGAGGGACATGGGCCAGGAGCAAGCAAGTGGGGGTAGTTTAGTTTGGGATTATGCTCAGCATGGACTCCTTAGACCGGAGTCTGTTTCTGTGCTGTATGACTCTATGAAAGGGGGGAAATGGTGAAGGCATTGGGGCTAAACTCATAGACAACAGCAACGCAGGTAGGAAAGTATACTGTGAGGGAGACATGAGGGACCTGCAGGTGTATATAGGTAGGTTGAGTGAGTGGGCAAAAATCTGGCAGGGTATAATTGAGGGAAGATGTGAAGTTGTCCAGTTTGGAAGGAAGAATAAAATATTACTTAAATGGAGAATGACTGTAGGATTCTGAGCTGCAGCAGTGCATAGGTGTTCTCATGCACAAAGCACACAAAGTTAGTATGCAGGTACAACATGTGATCAGGAAGGCCAATGGGATGATCCATTATTATGAGAGAAATTTAATGTAAACATAGGATGGGGGATTTCAAGACGAGGGGCACGTTTTTAAGGAGAGAGATTTAAAAAAGACATGGGGGCAAATATTTTACACAGAAAGTGGTTCATGTGTGGAATGAACTGCCTGAGGAAGTGGTGGATGTGGGCACAATTACAATGTTAAGAAGACATTTGGATAAGTACATGGGTAGGAAATATTTGGAGGGATATGGGCCAGGAGCAGGCAGATGGGACTAGTTTATTTTGAGTTTGTGGTCAGCATGGACTGGTTGGACCGAAAGGTCTGTTTCTGTGCTGTATGACTCCGAAAGCAGGTAAGCAGATCAACCACAACTTATTCAAATGCTGGAAAAGGTTGAAGGGATTCAAAAGGTTGGCTTTAATTGCTGCTTTCTGCAAACACTCACTAAGGTGGATCATTATCGAGGTTCTACAGAAAGACCATTAAGATAAGATCCACACACCCTCTCTCCTCCACCTCACTGTCTGCTTCTAGATATATCCTAATCAAACCCATTCAGAGATGTTATCTGAGATAGTAGGAACTGCAGATGCTGGAGAATCCGAGACAACGAGGTGCAGGGCTGGATGAACACAGCAGGCCAAGCAGCATCATAAGAGATGTTATCTCACACTTTGTGAGGCAGATAGGGCTTGAAACTAGGCCTCCTGACTCTGAGGCAGGGATACTACAAACTGTGCAAAATAGCTGGCTCTAAAATCCGACCCATTGACAAAGTGGGAGTTCGATGATCCATTCTGTCAATGGTAATTATCACTACCCACCCAGGCAGTTTCAACCAAAGATCTCAAACTGATTCACCATGTTGGCTCCCAAACCAATTGTGGTCAATTATTTACCCTAATCTCATCAGCATGTAGTGACTTGTCACACACAGCTATTTACTTTCTGCAGATCCCAGTAAAGTTCACTGAGCTCCAGAACCACACTGATGACATTTAGGGCCACAAAGACACAGGCTGTCGACTAACCATCGCTCAGGTTTTCAGATTGATCCTACAACATGAAGAACACCCAGCCAATTAGCAAATTCTCACCTGGAATGAACTGACTGTGCTGAGTAATTTGGGCATGCTAGATAGGCATTTCAAATTGCAGTTCAGATTATTTTTGTGGATTCCCATACAGTGCAGAAAGAGTCTGCACCTACCCTTCAAAGAATGTCCCACGGCCAATCCACCCTAACCTGCACATCCCTGGACACTACGGGACACTTTAGCACGGCCAATCCACCCTAACATGCACGTCCCTGGATACAACGGGGCAATTTAGCATGGCCAATCCACCCTAACCTGCACGTTTTTGGACTGTGGGAGGAAACCGGAGCACCCGGAGGAAACCCATGCAGGCACTGGGAGAATGTGCAAACTCCACACAGACAGTCACCCAAAGGTGGAATCGAACCCGGGTCCCTGGTGCTGGGAGGCACCAGTGCTAACCAGAAGCAGATATTCCTGACCATGCAGTAGCTGATAGTGTTTTATAGTCAGCCCCTGGGGACAGTGAGAGAGGATGGCATCAGGTTGCATTACAAAGACAATAGAATAGACTATCCTTTATTGTCACATGTACTTGATTGTAGAAATACAGCGAAAAGCTTTTACAATGTCTGCCTCTTATGGCACTATCTTAAGTACAAGTACCTAGGTATAAATCTTGAATGCAGAAGAGGAATAAAAAGTAGCTGTATTACTATACAGAATTTAAACAATAAGTTAGAAATAAGACATCATGGAAGGATTGACATTTATGGGGAGGCAATGGCCTAGTGGTATTATCACTGGACTGTTAATCCAGAGACCCAGATAATGTTCTAGGGACCTGGGTTTGAATCCTGCCATGGCAGATGGTGGAATTTGAGTTCAACAAATATCTGGAATAAAGAATCTAATGATGACCATGAATCCATTGCCAATTGTTGGAAAAACCCTGTGTCATTAACCCCCTTTAGGGAAGGAAACTGCCATCCTTACCTGGTCGGGCCTACATGTGACTCCAGACCCGCAGCAATGTGGTTGACTCTTCGCTGCCCTCTGGGCCATTAGGGATGGGCCATTAATGTACAAAGGAAAATAAAATTACAGTGTAGCAGCTCAGCACAGGGCCTCTGCACGTGGTCTGACCGCCTGTGCCAGACCCCAGTCCAACCAGCCACACCACCCCACTCCAAGTTCCTGTCTGCTCCATACTGGCACTCAGCTGGTCCAAGGTAAGTTCCAAAACTGACTCACTGCCCACACACTGCTCCGGGACTCACTGCCTCCGGACTCACTGCCCGCACACTGCTCCGGGACTCACTGCCCGTGCGCCGCTCTGGGACTCACTGCCCGCCCTGCTGGTTCACAGCCCGGGAGTGACATTTCAGTATTGCCTTAGTCTACCTCGCGGCATCCCAAGTGCTTCACAGGCAATGAAGCAACTTTGAAACATATCCTCAAGCTGCAATGTTGAAGCAGGGCTGTAGCAGGTCACAGCAAGATCCCACAAAAAATCAATGAGGCAAGGACATAAGAATTAGGAGCAGGAGTAGGCCATTCAGCTCCTCGAACCTACTCTGCCATTTAATATGATTATGGCTGATCTTATCTTGGCCTCAACTCCACGTTCCTGCCCACTCTCTGTAACCTTTCAACCCATTACTCATTAAAAATCTATCTCCTCCTTAAATGTACTCAATGTTCCAACATCCGTCACACTCTGGGGGAGTGAATTCCACAGATTCACCACCCTTTGATCAAGAATCTATCAATCTCAGCCTTAAATATACACAAGGACGCTGCCCCCACAGCTCTCTGTGGTAAGGCGTTCCAAAGACTCACAGCCCTCTGAGAGAAGAAATTCCTCCGAATCTCAGTCTTAGTCTCAGTCTCAGTCAAGGATCCTAATCTCTGTTAAAACTTCCCAACTTGAAGGGGAACAATCCCAGCCTCCCCACTCTCTCCACATTCGCTGAAACAATTCTATGATATTCTAGGAGAATATTGTGACAATTGGCAGAAGCACAAAACAGATCTGATTAACAGACTGAAATAATTAATTGGACTCATTACAGTCCCAGGAAATTAACGTTGCAAAGCTCTGGAGAACTCCATAATTGCTTGAGCATTGACATTGAAATGGAAACATCAATCGATATGTTCAGGGACCAGAAAATTGTCTCTGAGTTTGGTCCCAACTGTTCAAAGCAATTAAACATTGCACAAATCAAATGTAGGAGTCAATCCTCCAAAAGCTATTTTTGTGAAGCTTTCTTTATAGAGTGACCCTGACACGGATAATTATTGGGACGATCTGGGTGCAAGTGAAAATGATCTTTCAATAACACTCAGAAGTTATGCTTTAGATTTGCAGCTAAAGTGAACACTAAACAGTATGGGTGGCACAGTGGCTCAGTGGTTAGCACTGCCCACTCGCAGTGCTACAGTTGGGAGTTCACTGTTACCCTCTGGTAACTGTCTGTCTGTGTGGAGTTTACACGTTCTCCTTGTATCTGTATGGGTCTCCTGTAGGTGCTCTCGTTTCTTCCCACAGTGCAAAAATATGTAAGGCTAGGTGGATTGGCCATGGGGAAATGCAGAGTTGTAGGGTGGGTCTGGATGGGATGCTCTTTGGAGGGTCAGTGTGGACTGAGTGGCCTGCTCTTACACTGTAGTGATTGTATGATTATAATATGACAAGGAGAGAGGAAATAAGGAAAGCAACATGACAGCTGTTCGTCAATCTGTTGTTCTAAACTTATTCTTCTCCACTTATAATTTATTCCTAAAATCTGCAATGCTGGACCTTTTACTTCTCTATTTTTCTAAGAACTGTAACTAAATAATCTGTACCTGAGGACCTTTGCACCTAAGATGGTTCCATAAGTGGCAAGTTGTACATTTTTTATTGCACTCATTCGAGTACATGTGACAATGAACCTAATTCTAATTCGAATTCATTCACATCTCCTTCACACAAAGGCAGAGCGAGCTGGAGAATCTCAGCAGGTTTGACAGCATCTGTACAAATGCTTCAAGTCCATTGGCCCTTCATCAGAGCTGAAAATAACTGCAGGGGGGTGGTCTTTATGCTGGTGACAGGGTGTTGGTTAGGGGCAAGGTGAATAGAGTATACGGAGAAAGAGAGGGAGAATGAAGAAAAAGGATTGGCAAACATATTCCATCTTCTCCCACAGCACCTTCCAGGCTTCAGGCCCCATGATTGAGTTTAACAAACAAACTGAGGTTGAAAGTTTTGACTGAACCTGCCTCTAGCACATTCCCGGGCAGCACATTTCCATGCCCTGGTCACTCACTGACTGAAACCATTTTTTTCTCGCCTTTGTTTTGTTTGCACATCACTTTAAACTCGCCAAAGGTGACATAGAGATGTGTTCCATTTGTTATGATCTGGAATGTGCGGCCTGAAAGGGTAGTGGGAATAGATTCAACAAGAACTTTCCAAAGGAATTTTATTTACGTGGGTCTCCTCTACACAGGAGGAACAAAACACAGACTGGGTGACCACTTCACAGAACATCTACCTTCTGCCCGCAATAAAGACCCTGAGCTTCCAATTGCCTGTTACTTTAACACACCACCCTGTTCCCTGGCCAACATCTCTCTCAGGCTTGCTGCAGTGTTCCAGCGAAGCTCAGCACAAGCTGGAAGAACAACACCTCATTTTCCACTTGAGGACCCTGCAGCCTTCTGCATTCAATATCCAGTTCAATAATTTTAGGGCCTGAGCATCTTTTCCCATGTGCCCTACACCCCAGACCTTATCATCACACTGGCTGCTTTAAGCGCAGCCATCCTATTGCCACCCACTATTTGTCCTCACTAGCAGCTTTCCTTTTTTCCAGGCTCACCATTATCCGTCCCTGTGCCTCACGGTCTCTATTTCTCTTTGGGCTCCATCTCTACCAACACTCACCCCTTTCCCCTAGCTTCTATCAGTTCTGAAGAAGGGTTACTGGACTCAAAACATTAACTCTGTTCCTCTCTCCACAGATGCTGCCAGACCTGCTGAGTTTCTCCAACAATTTCTGTTTTTGATTGAGATTAACAATGTCAGAACTTTAATTTGAATTATTGTTGTCACATGTGCCCGAGTACAGTGAAAAGCTTTGTTTTGTGAGCAGGGCAGACAGATCATAGGGAGCTTAGACAGAGTGAGGAATACAAGGTTACAGCTGCACAGGAGGTGCACAAAGCAACATCAACATTAACAATATCAACATTAGATTTGAAGTTAGAAAGTCCATTCCTCAGTCTAATAAGGGCCAGGAAGAAGCTGTTCCTGAACCTGCTGGTGTGTGTGTTCAGGTTTCTGTACCTTCTGCCTGATGGAAGAGGTTGTAGGAGATCATTACCGGGGTGGGATGGGTCTTTGATGATGTTGGCCGCCTTTCCGCGGCAGCGAACCGTGTAAATGGAGTCCATGGATGGAAGGTTGGCTTCCGTGATAGTCTGGGCTGTGCACACCACCTTCTGTAGTTTCTCACGGTCCTGGGCAGAGCAGTTGCCATACCAGGCCGTTATGCACCCGGACAGTATGTTTTCAATGGTACATCTGTAGAAGTTGGTGAGGGACCTTATGGACATGTCAAATTTCCTGAGCTGCCTGAGGAAGAAGAGGCGTTGCTGTGCCTTCTTAACTGTCGCATCTACGTGGGAAATCCAGGACAGGTTGTCAGTTATCATCACTCCGAGGAACTTGACGGTCTCCACCCTTTCAATCACAGCTTCGTTGATGTAGATTTGAGCAGACTTCAAGTTGGTTATCCTCCTCTCTCAGCCTAGCTCTGTGTGGGTTGTTCCCAGGACAGTCAACCCATTTTCAACCTTCTTATCAACACCTTGCCCAGTATCTATCTCTCTGGGCTATCATCAGCATCCCTTTGTTTGCCTGATCTCTTCCTGCTGTTGAGTAGGAAGCTGGGCAGATTCAGGGGGAGACTGGAAACAAGACTGGATCAAGCTGGTTGTTGCGCTCTTGGGTGTCAAGGTGAGGGAGCAGGCAGTACTTGCGATGGGACATTTGTGTGGGAAAACCCATTGGGAAATACTGGGGAGAGGTATGGACCTTCAGAGACTCCACAGCAGAACATTGAGGAGCTGACGAGGGGTTTCAGAGACACAGCAATAGAAAGGGTTTGTGAGAACAAGCTGAAGGGAAGGAGCTGGAGATGGAAATGTTATTCAATTGCATGGACCCCTCCCCCAGACCCCTCCTTCAGATCAATAAAGCAGCTGAAGGCACATCCAGCAGATGCAATGAAGAACAGGAATCTCTGACTGGAGTTGAGGAGGTCTCAGAGTAACCAACCTCCATTGCCTTTCCTCAACTACAGGATCACATCATCCAGATCACGGGGACATGTTGGAATGCTAAGACCAGGAATGAGGCTCCTGTCAGGGTAGGTGGCCGTTGGCTCCTTGGGGGGCTGGGGGCTGGGGATGTAGGCCTCAGGCTGGAGGGGCCTGGAACAGATTGCTGCACAGCAAGCTCCCATCCAGTCCACCCTCTCCAATCTCCACCAGCCCCAGGGACATCCCATAGAGGTGT
Source organism: Rhincodon typus (assembly GCF_021869965.1). Classification (NCBI taxonomy): domain Eukaryota; kingdom Metazoa; phylum Chordata; class Chondrichthyes; order Orectolobiformes; family Rhincodontidae; genus Rhincodon; species Rhincodon typus. The sequence continues at coordinate 22,759 of NW_025968272.1, forward strand.
TGGAATAGTGACAGGGCCAGGGCATGTCAGACAAGGCTCCCTCAGTGACCATAGCCACAACAGAGACCTCCAGCTGGTGTAACAGCCTTCCCTCATCACCAGACGGTAAACTGGTTTGACCTCCTACTGAAAGCTTCCTCCAGGAGGAGGCGCTGTCTTGTGCAGAGCATTAGAGACCTGCCCTCCCAGTGAGGGTGAAATTGGGCAAGATGGCATCATTGTGCCTTATTGAGACAGCAGCAGGGGTGGCTTTTCCATGGGATCTTGCTGAGCAGTGTGAGCTGGTCAGTCTCTCTTCCCTCCTCTGGCTCTCTGCTGCACAGGGATTGGCTGTCCTCTACCACAATCACATCAAGCTCCCCCTGTCTCTCCTCAATCCCATGGCCAGAACTTTCTGGTTGTTTCTAACTTGATCTGTTCTCCATTGGGAGGAAGGAAGTTGAGAATCTGTGTGATGTTGGGGGTCAAACACGTTAAGAGTTATCCAGGTCTCTGTGGTAACCGTGCGTGGTGCCTGCTCTGAGCAGCACATGGCGAGATTGGTAAATGGGGCACAGGGCTCTTTGACCTTGCTCTGTGCTCTCAAGGTGTATCAGACAGTGTGGGACCCTGGAACTGTTTGAGCAGCAGGGAGTCACAATGTTCTTTTACCTGCCCACACCATCACTGTTCCTGAAGGCTCATGCCAGCCATCACCAACTGGGCAATATCAGGCCTTGGGTACAGGATGAGGTGCCAGTTGTAGCAGAGCTCCCAGCTGGAGTAACTTTGGGATCCACTGGGGGAGATCAGGGGAGGGACCCCATGCAGATTGTCAATTTCGTTGACAGCGATATTGACCTCCAACCAGGGGCATCCAGAGGATTCCTTAAACCCACCACCGTGACGGGAGGAGACATCTCCGAGCTCATTTCTAAGCTGGACCTCAGTGATTTGGTGGAGATCCAGAGGAGGCAGCTTTCTGCTGTCTCGAGTACAGGACAACCTTCGGGAAAAAGTGATGATGACGTTGGCTGTTGGAGAGTAGGAAGCTTCCGGATTGTGACTAAAGAGGCAGTTCAGAGAAGGTTCACTAGGATGGTCCCTGAGTATGGAGGGATTTTCTTGTGAGCAAAAGCTAAACAGGTTAGGACTCTACTCACTGGAGTTTAGAAGAATAAGAGGTCATCTCATATGTTGGGTTCTTAAGGGGCTTGACAGGGTCAATGCTGAGAGGATGTTTCCCTCATGGGAGAGTCTAGGACCAGAGGGCATAGTCTCAGAATGAAGGGGCATTAATTTAAGACTGAGATGAGGAGAAATTTCATCTCTCAGAGGGTTAGAAATCCTTTCCACAGAAAGCTGTAGGTGGCAGAGTCCTTAAGTATATTTAAGATTGGGAGAGATTGATTCTTGATCTGTCAGAGAATAAGGGGAAAGGGCAGGAAAGTGGGTGTGGGAAATGTCAGATCAGCCATGATCCAAGTGAATGGTGGAGCAGGTGAGAGGAGCTGAATGGCCTACACCTGTTCCTATCTCTGATGCTCTCATCATGTTCAGGTAGAGGCTATAATAAAAACAAATGAGTGGGGAATGATTTGCATTTCTACAGTTCCTTTCATGGCCTCAGGATGTCACCAAGCACTTTACAAACCTGTCTGCCTCTCATGGCTTTAAGAAATACAGCAGCTAATCTGTGGATAGCACGATCAAGGGGAGAAATGTGTTAGAAAATCAGCAGATGGAGTTTAATGTCAGGAAGTGCGAGATACCACATTTTGGTGAAAAGCTTAACAGAAGGCCTAATGCTGGAAGAAAACAAGAACATTGTGAAAGAATAGAGAGATTTAACAGATAATGCAGTGTCACATGTAGGCCAGACCAGGTAAGGATGACAGTTTCCTTCCCTAAAGGACATTAGTGAACCAGGTGGGTTTTTCCCGACAATTGCTTCATGATCATCATTGGATTGTTAATTCCAGATATTTTATTGAATTCAAATTCCAACAACTGCTGTGGCAGGATTTGAACCCAGGTCCCCATAACATTATTTGGGTCTCTGGATTAACAGTCCAGCAATAATACTGTTAGGCCATTGCTTCGCCCTGATCTGTGGCCTAACTCCATATACCTGCCAGAACTGCAGATGCTGCACTCAGAGATAACACACAGCGTGGAGCTGGAGGAACACAGCGGGCCAGGCAACATCAGAGGAGCAGGAAAGTTGACGGTTCGGGTCAGGACCCTTCCTCAGAAATTTCTG
>NW_025968273.1:0-24110 GCF_021869965.1 Rhincodon typus
TGAAAAATATTTTTCATTAGCTAGGAAAATACAAGTGTTAGGGTATATTAATATTGCAGTGTAGATAGTTAGTGTAGGTTTATGGAGACCATCCAGAAGGCAAACATACCATTACAGCTAGCATTAATGCCTTTTGCAACGTGGAGTTAAGTAAATTTGAGAAAAACTGATTAGGCTCACTAAGTGTTTCAGTTTGAGGGGCAGAGTATAAAAATCTTTACTTGATCCATTTGTAGTTTTAGAACCAGTTCAAATGCGACAAGATATCATAAACCAAGCTGAATACAAGTAGATTAAAGGTGTTAGCAGTTTATTGCAACATCGCAAATTGCCCTTCTAACCTGCGTGAAGTCCTGGCCTCATTTGAGCACAATTCCATCAAGACTTACCTCAATCTACTCAAAGTCAGAAATCACACGACCAGGTTATAGTCCAACAGGTTCATTTCAAATCACAAGCTTTTAAAGCACTGCCCCTTCGTCAGGTAAAGTCCTTCAGACCAGAAGTTCACCACGGTTCGCCTGACGAAGGGGCAGCACTTTGAAAGCATGTGACTTCAAATGAAGAGATAACAGTGTAGAGCTGGATGAACACAGCAGGCCAGGCCAGAGGAGCAGGAAAGCTGATGTTTCGGGTCGGGACCCTTGAAGCTGTCGAACTATATCATGTCTTTTCTGATGAAGGGTCTAGGCCCGAAACGTCAGCCTCTCTGCTCCTATGATGCTGCTTGGCCTGCTGTGTTCATCCAGCCCTGCACCTTGTTGTCTCGGATTCTCCAGCATCTGCAGTTCCTACTATCTCTGAACTATATCATGTACCTTGTCCACCCCAGTCTGACACTGGGGCCTCTACAACAAATCTATTCAAGCAGAGATCAAACTCATCACATGAATAAACAAACAAACAATAAGAATACATTGTAAACGCAACTAGAGTTTACTCATTGTGGTTGCTCAGTGCCAAGGAAGAATGCAATGCCAATATGTTTGAGCAGAGGCAAATTAGACCATTAACCCAATTCTGTAAACACGCCAACACAAGGCCTATACATGTCTTGCAATACAAGCTTACCACAAAAGTGAAGCTGATCAAACTCACACGTACCATGGCCCAATGAGACAAACATTTGTCAACAGGGAGTCCCTCATGAGTCCCTCTCTGGCCCAGAGTGTGTTTGGGAAACCTTTAGTTTGTTTCAGTGTAGTGAACAGAGGTGTGTGCTAAAAACATACCATGCAGGTCCACCTTCAAAAAGGTTGAGAAGCATTTCAGAGTTCTATTCTCTATCATCTAGGAAAGAGAGGCAGGTCTGCAAGCTCCTACTCAACTGCGTTCTAAAATAACAGCTACTAGATCGGCAATTCCAGATGAAAATAACTAAGGAATGAAGAAAGACTGTTTACTTCACTGAAGTGCCAATATTGCTGGAGGAATGAGATTTGGCTTGTTCACACAGCATGCAGCTGTGAGGAGGCAAGGCACAGCTGGATTTAGTAAGCAAAGGTGGAAAGAGATCTTTTAGTCAACGTAATGCATCAAGAGAATTACTGCTGCAACCTTTATCTTACAAGAGAGCAGAGTTTTGTCTTCACCTGCTCTTCCCAATGAAGCTAGAAACATAAGGAGGTGATGGCCTAGTGGTAGCATCGCTGGACCGTTAACCGAGACACCCAGGCAATGTTCCGGGGACCCTTCACAGCAGATGGTGGAACTTGAATTTAATAAAGATCTGGAGTTAAGATTCTAACAATGACCAGGAAACCATTGTCAAAAAACTGATGTGGTTCACTAATATGCCCTTTAGGGAAGGAAACTGCCATCCTTACCTGGTCTGGCCTACATGAGAGTCAACCACATTGCTATGGGTCTGGGGTCACAACTGCCCTCTGGGCAATTAGGGATGTGCAATAAATGCTGGCCTGGCCAGCAATGCCCTCACCCCGTGAATGAATTTAAAGCATGTAATGGTGAAGGCATTACAAATTGTAACTGTTGAGAAAGGACAGGGCTTTAATTATTTACAATAAATGAATGGATAAAAGAGAACAACTGTATTGCAGCTACATTTGCTAATGATACAAGGATAGGGAGTACAGCATGGGATAAGGAGGATACAGAGTGCCTGCAAAGGGATGCAGGCAGCCAATTTGGCCTATGGAGGACGGTGTGGGAAAAAGAACGTGTCCATTTTGACAGGAATAGAATTGCAAAAAGCAAATTAAACACTGGCCTTCAATAGAAACGGGAATGGTGTAGTGTAAGGAAGTCTTGTTACAAACGTACAGGCAGAGTCAAACTCTAGGTAGAACACTATAGATTTGGTCTCCTAATAGACTTGAATTGCATTGGGAGCTTAGAAGGTTCACTTGACTGATTCCTACAGTCAAGGGATTATCTGATGGGGGAAGGATTGAAGGATTTGGGCCAATGTTGAATGGAAGGGATCCTTATTAAAGCACAAGATCCTGAGTGAGCTCAACAGGGTTGATGCAGAAGAGATGCTTCCTTTGTTGCATAACTAGGAATATTTAAAAACAACAACTTGTTTTCTCCCTGGAGAATTATTTTGGTGAGTCTTAGGAAGCAGCTTCCAAATCAAAAAAAATATACAGTTAAGTCATTGAACTTATTCAAGATCCATTTTTGATTTGGGGGGGGGGGGGGGGGGTGGAGTTGCTAGAAAGGAAATTGGAGTTAGGGTATGATCAGATCAGTCACAAGATCACAATAGACCGGATGGACTAAATAGCCTACTTCTGATCAAATTGCATTTTCCAAATTAGACAAGATCTGATTGCATCTTAGATGTGCAGAAGATATAAAAGCTGAAACACAATGTACCAACAGATTCGAGACCAGTGTCTTCCCTGCTTTATTAGACTTCTGAATGAACCTCTCAAATTTTACATTTGATGTTGATCTCGCTCCCGCTCCTTGCGCGCCTTCTCTGCATCCATAACATTGTATTCCACGCTCTGTTCTATTACCCTTTGGATGGTATGATCTGTCTGTACTGCATGCAAACCTTTTCACTATACCTAGGTACATGACACCAATAATTTAAATCAGACACAACTTCACCGAGGACAGAGTCTGGCTAACAAATACGCTAGGCCTAGAAAGTCTAAACACCCAAAGTTAAAATCTTTTCCATTGTGCTTGTGCTTTTTGGGAACCAAAAAAGAGAACTTTGCTGCTGAAGTTAGATAAAGGATACGTTTAGATGGAGTATAAAATGTCCTCATGCATTTGTTGGGTTATACAGACAACATTCACACAAGTAACTCTGGAAATTATGAAAACAAAGTGACTTTTAAAAAGCAGCCCTTCTCCTTTGCTGTCGAGTTTGCACATGCCAAAAATGTTTGCCAATTTTGTTCTTTCCTTTTACCATAGGCAGCTACAGCTCGAGCATCCAGGACTCCACACTTCAGATCCTTATCTCAAACTAACCATCCCTCCTCTTCTCCCCCAAGATTATCAACCCCCAAAGTCCCCCCACTCCCACCCAGCGTTTCATGGAGAATGAACTTACTAGGGGAAGCACCATTAAAAAATGCACACAGTATATAGTGAGCCATGCCATCACTTTTCTTCTTATTAGAAACACATTTCTGGAATTTCTCCTAAATCAATTATGCCATCTACACAACATCAGAACAAAACAAAGGGAAACAGAGAGAAAACCCAAATTTCTTCATCTTTTACACATCAGGACAATTCCCAAGAATACTAATGCATAGGGGAAACATTATCATGGGAAGAGGACAGTGCTAATCGATTGGGGAGTTGACTGTTTGGTAGAAGCTTTGCTATAGACAATGAAGCTTGGCAGCTAACTGGTGCAATGACATTTAAATCCAGCCAGGTTACCTCGGGTTTCTCTGGCAATACCTTGACCATCACGGTCAACAAATTTGGCAGGGTTGGAACGGGGTGTGTATACATTCTATGTCTGCAAAAACAAAAACATGCTCAAACCGCTGCCTTTCTCAAAGACAATTGTTAATTGTAAGATTATGGGTTGACTTTTCTCTGCCCCCCCATCCCCCTCAAACAAAAAAGTGAACAAATAAGATGATATTGTTAATGTTTTTAAAAGGTTCCAGGTCATGCTTTCACAAATTTTATACATAAGACATCTACCTAACAAGTATTTAAATTCATGAGTTGGATCTTCCTTTATGCCTCCTTACCTCATCAACTCAAATGAAGACACACACTCCCTCATTCAGAGCCAATTCAGACATTATGCCACAATTTTTGTTTTGTTACACTTCTTACTCCAGCTCTCCTGGCTCTTGCAGGAGGTGAGGTATGAAGATCATCCCCATCTGACAGGATGGAGTGCCATAGAGAATGCCAAGTCTCTAGCACAACTGGTAAGAAAGTGGCCACTTCTGGAACGGCAGCCAAGCGCATTTACGGCACATTGACATCAGGGCTCATCTGGCAGCTTTCAACAGTGAGCCCAGTTATCTGCAGTTGGCAAAGAACCGGAGGCAGTGCTACCATGGTGACATGTTGCGTGTGTCATGCGCCCCTCAACTACATCCTCTATCCCAAGAGAAGGTTAGAGAAAGAAAATGTGCAAATTCACTCCATTTCTGCGCCTAATATGCACAGCTCTCTGAATCACAAGGTGGCATGAAATTCAGAGGGACTAGCAAGGGGCTCCAGGTTCTGCCAGTCTTGACCTTAGGCAGGAGATGGCAAGCACGACAAGGCTACAATGAGTGGAATCAGTGTGCTAACTCAGCACACTGAACAAAGTCTTCACTTGCAGGACTTACTGGAGATACAGCACAAAGCTAATGAGACAAAACTAGATAAGCAAGATTGACACACAGCAAGATTTTAAAAAATCTGAGACTGCTTTGCTATTTAGAAAGAGATTATGCAACATTTCCATTAGACTAGACATCTTGAATGCCCAATTGGATCACATCAAGTTACACATGCTTAATGTTGTCTAGATACATAGCCAGGTTGTGACATTGCTACAATCATGCCCATTTTTGGTCATCAACTAGCACTGGGTGCAGAATTATGCTTTGACAGTTACACATTTCCGCTGTCTGAAGGCAACACACAAATTCCAATTCTTAACTCAATCAGCCACCTTCAAAAGGCAGAACAAGTGCTATATCACAGAAGGGCTTCTCCCATCTACAAGACAAGAATAGATGTGCAGGCTTCAAACCGGTCTTCCTCAACAAGGCAGCAGCAAGGGGAATGGTCACAGTTGGCTGCAGCATGGAAACCCAGCGACCATATCAGGATGTGGTCCTTTTTAAGAAAATCTGAGAAATTGCTGGCAGACTTTAGGCAAACCAGGTAGCAGTTTGTACTCAAAATTACTGTGGATACTGCAAATCCAATGTAAACAAAAAAACCAACTTAAAATGCTGGTGTTCCAGTGTCATATCAGGCTCAAAACACACTCTCCTGGCAGATGCTGCCAGACTCAGTTTCTCTATCACTTTATATTTACTCCAGTTCATCCAAGTCAGTCATAACTACCAGAGCTCCCCGATTTTCAAACATCCAACTTACAAGCACTCGTACTTGCAAACGCTTCCCATACGCAGTTTTAAAATTAAAAGTGCTGACATTTCCTGTATTTAAGAACAGCTCCTTTTTGTCCTGCATTGTGTTCAGATTCACAAATCAACTTGCAAACAGCCTCCAGAATGGAATCCATTCTACAATCTGGGGATTGCCCGTACATACAAGCTAACTTGTAAACCTGAAATATCTTCCTATTCAGGAGCTTGGCGAGTTTAAGATTAATAGGAAACATGTATCTATGAAATTTTGATTTACAGACTCTTGTGCAGTCTTAGTCCAAAAGCCTTCAGAACATCCATTAGTATCAGCAAACCACGTGCCTGTCTATATCTCAATCTTCACTCTGGTTACAAAGGGAGTCTCACTAAATCGGTACTTCAAAGCTCTTAATCTAGTACTTTCACTTTTTAGAAATGAGAGGAGATTCAAGTGGTGTTAAAAAGGACCAAATTACCAATACCATTGTCAAGCCCAAAGATCTAACTTACAGCGATCAGTGTTCTAATTAACAGCATTAGTGACAAACCAAAATTCTAGAGTGACTTTGGGCTGTTTGCATATTGAAAGATCTTTAATCCCCTAATCATTACCCTTTCACTGGCCCCCACTTTGCGCATCATTAAAGGCAACCAGTGCTCATTGGCCCATTCTCTCAACTAGCCTAAAGTTTACACTATTAAGTACAAGTTACTCATCCCTGTTCACTTCCGGCCCAATAAGTGTCACAACATTCAAGCCCTCACCTGTCAATTATTAATTTACAAACTGGTGTGACCACATTGAAACATGGAGGTGTCTTAAATTCGTGAACTGAATGACATGCACCATTAAAACCAACTTTTCACTTCTCAGCAATGAGTAATTGCATGTAAAAATCGCACCTCACTTTTAATCAAGTACTTAATACAGGTTAACTTTTACATCCAAATTGGAAGATTATTACTGAACTTATACATTGCTAAATGGAGACAACAGTGAAGGCTTCCATCTGCATTCATCAGGACAGAGATGCAAGAAGCAGATTTGACAGTGCATTGGAAGAAGGTGCTGATTGGTTGAACCATCACTGACAGTGATGCAGTGAGGACAGTTAACTGTCAATCTTAATTCAGACCAAGCAGGTAGATTCTGACTGGTTAGGGTGTTGCCATGGGGGATACACAGCAAAAAAAAAAAAAAAAAAATCCTTGCTACAAGATCAGCCTTATATTAAAAAAAAGTCCTAGCAATCTGCTCACTATGTAAGCTCAATACACACTGGGGCATATGAAAGCTATCCTGCTTGATAAATGGATATTCTGATCAAATCATCACTAACTAGATATCATGAAACTCATTAACGTGGCCAACATTTTTAGCACCAACTGGTGCCCCACTTATCTCCAATTTTACACTAGATGAGAAGGGAAGGTACAAACTGAGTGACAGGTTAAACTAGCTGTCTCATGCTGCTACTATTTGGTAAACCCACAGGAGATCTCCCCCACTACAGGATGCTAACAGGCCAGAAATATGTGTCACTTACCACACGAATGAGTGATGTGATATAGCACCATCGGTGATCGATAATACACTCAGATGGGTGCCTTACATCCCAATGACTGATGAATCCTAACAACCAACGTGATCCTATTGACCGTTCACAGCAAACTGATTAGACTCAAAGAGCCTGTGTTGCAAGCCACAAAGTATTTCCAATAGCAGAATCATGGCTAGAGTTGGATAGCATTGGTTAAACAATCCAGACTGTGCCGAGGATTACACGTCAATTTAACAGCACTGGCCAGGCCCACAATGTGATGCGTCAGCACATGCTAGAAGCTACAAATAAATACACAGGACCCTGCTTCATGTAAGCAAAAACAATTTGTACATATATTGCATCTTTTTCATAAAAAGGTATATGAAGACTGTCGATTTCTGCTGCACCATGGCGACACCCTGACCAAGCTACTTACCAGATATGAGAATTAAGTTTGACAGTTAACTGTTCTTGCTGGATGGCTGGCCCATCATTGGCATTGCAAATCAACACCCTCTTTCCATGTTGCAAAAATAAAGGATTCTTTGTTTTTCATAGAATAGAATCATAGAATCCTTACCGTGTGGAAACAGGCCCTTCGGCCCAACAAGTCCACACCGATCATCAGAGCATCCCACCCAAACCCATCCTGCTATAACCCACCTAATCTACACATTCCTGAACACTACAGGCAATTTAGCGTGGCCAATCCACCTAAACTGCACATCTTTGGACTGTGGGAGGAAACCAGCACACCTGGAGCAAACCCACGCAGACACAGAGAATGTGCAAACTCCAGACAGTCATCCGAGGGTGGAACTGAACCCGGGTCCCTAGCGTTGCGAGGCAGCAGTGCTACCCCTAATTCTGGTGAGTTAGAAACAAAAAGGTTTCACCTTTGTCTTTTGGCAATGTTTCCGATCTGTACTCCAAGTAATTATTTATCATTGAATGCAAGGGTTTGACACAGTACTTGGATTGGTTTATTGCATGTAGGAGTGACTGGCTACACCAGCATTTAATACTCATACCCTCAAGATAGCCATGAACTACCTTCTGAAAATACTGCAGTCCACTGTGGGTACATCCTCCCTACCAGCACAACGGGAGAGAGTTAAATACTGGTTGGTCCATCCAGTTTCATTCCCAGTACTGCTTCGTAGTAGCTTGATACAACAGACTGGCTTGCTATATCATTAGGGAGGTCAGTTAAGAGCCAACCACATCATTGTGCATCTAGGAGTGACATGTAGGTCCGGCCAAGTCAAGACAGCAGATTTCCTTTCCTTAGAAATGTAGTCAGTGCCCAAGTGGGCTTTAATGACAAGTTGACAGTTGTTTCATGGTCATCAGTCTAGTTTTTAAAATTCCAGATTCCTTGAATTCAATTGCTGTGGTGGAATCTGAACCAGTGTGCCCTCAGCATCAGCCACTGTCTCTGCAATTACTAATGCAGTGACAGAACCACCGTATCACCACCTCTCCAAGTTTCATTTTGCTCCATTCAACGTTATAATGAGATACTTATAGCCCAGAGAATGTTTTTTGGGCAGAATGCAAAAATACCGCTTTTTGGCAGTATCTTAATATAATTTACAACACTTTTAAAATACATATTTTAAACTTACAAGTTGAGGTCCATTTTGTATCAAAAGTTGTACAAGGCAGTTAATTAACGGGTTGTTTAAACTACAAGCACACCACATTGCTGCTCCAACTATAATCATATTTGTCCAGTAATCAGCTTGTGCCACTATTAGTCCCAGACCACTGCTCCAAAATCAGGTGGTGATTTTAGTTTGGTCGGCTGTTAGAATATGCATTTGCTTCAGCTGTCTCAGCAAACAGGAAGGGGGATTGAAACAAAACATCCTCAGGGGAGCACGAACATTGCTAAACAGGGCCTGTTGGAAAGTTTTTGGAACCTGGCTTTAAAAATGTGAAAGCGTCATTTGCATGACTGGGAGACCAACTTAGAACTGGATCAGCAAGAAATCACTTAACACAAGGTTGGGCGGGGGGTGCGGTGGTTTGTGGAAATTGGTGCGTGAGCCTGTCCAGTTTCAAGAAGAAGTCAAATTCTCAAAAGTGGACCAACTACATCAGGTTGTTACAATAATGGTGTGAACTATCGAAATTCAAAAATCAGTTCATGGGAAGTTAATACCCAAGATCCTCATGGACTAAGCTTTTTTCAAAAAAAAAAAAAAAAAGACAACAAATATTGATCTAAAAAAAAAAGACCGAGATTACCTGACCACAGAATGAGACGAAGTCCAGGGAACTCAAAGAATACTAAACTGATAGTTCACCCAAAGACAATGAAACAAAGCAACTACGTTAGCATCATGAAATGCGTATCTCCCATTTAAAAAACACACTTGCATGATAAATTTGTATCCTGGGAGGTGAAATATCATCTTTCCAAACTGAATGCCCTGCCATGGAACTAGACTCAGGAATGCACAGATGGACCATATTTCAGTAACTTGATTGGCAGAAAAGAGGGATTAAATGAATGCAAATAGAACCAGGAAGACTTTCAGCTTTTCTCTAGGCTTCATTCCTCGAAAGCACATGAACAAGAGATTTTTGTTTCCTAGATTTCCAGCAGCCACAGCATCTTGCTTTCACATGAAGTTCACTCAACAAAACCTTGAAGTTGGTTCCTTCCCTTTGATCAAGTTAACTATGTTTTAATTGAAGCATTATAGCAGAGATTTTAAAAAATTGTCACAACTGAGGGATTTACAAAGAGGGGAACCAATGTTCCTTCCTCACCTGCCTGTAAGAATAACATGCCAGGGATAGCTGACTGTCCTTTGAAAGGTCATCTGAATATTTCCATCCAGTAATTTTGAATGATTAGTCTAAGTAACTGCCTCACTGACAATAGAGGTAAGATGTAAAACCTCATTCCTTTTGGTTCTGTTTCCTCTATTTCTGCTTTCTGTTTTAAATTCAGGTTTTGTAAGTATGTAACCAAGATGTTGCTAGAGAACGGAGATTGTCCACTTTTCGCTGTACTCCTGTATTCCTATACAGGAGTTCAGGTGACAATAAAAATCTAATTCCTAACAGTGCAAGCAATAAATCTCATCCTAGATTTTAATAAAGTATTTTACTTGAAACAAGGTTTACCATTCAAATAAAATCAATTTCGTACACATTGTAGAGGTCTACTTAAATAAGCTTCAGGACAGATGAGGGGGGGGGTTGTTGTGGGTCAAGCAGTTCAGGTATAACTACATTAGATGTGGCTTAATCTCTAATTTTAGTAGAAAACCATGCGTTATAAACTAGGCTAGTTATATAGTGCACAAAATCAGACATTAGAAACTCCAGACTACTTTAATCTCAATGACAAGTATGTCTACAGCTATTGATAGATAAGATTTGAAAAAGTAGCTTTTGCTAATTTTTTTCCCCCCACAAAAACCAACTACCATTACGATTCAGCTCCACAAAGTATTTATATACAGATTAAAATATTGCCCTATTGACCAAATTTAGCCAGATTCACATCAGAGGCTCCTTATTCCAGGAAAAGGCAAGTCAAGTGAATTAGCTGAACAACTAAAGCAACTGCTGTTTGAAACTCCCAAAAGTTTTATCAGCATTTCGTCCACCAGCAGCAAGAAAAAAAAAAATGGGATACAGTGTCTATCCAAACCTGCACCAGATGTTGCAGTTCAGAAGTGGTAGCAAAGCGAAGCATGTGGTCAACCAATTCCTACCCAGGTCTTTTATGTAAACACATCATGACTTTTGGCATATGTAATTTAATCCTTTGTGGAGAAGGAACTTAAGATTCATTGACTACCTAATTAGGTTTAGGAATTAACAGAGTGGCAAGTCAGCAGAACATAAACATGGACTGTTATGGCACAGCAGTAATGTCCCTACTGACCAAGGGGTTCGGTTCTGGTCCCACCTGCTCCAGGAGGTGGATCATAACATGTCTGAGGAGGTAGATTAAAATAATTGCCTAATAAAGGCTAAATAGGGATTTTTTTCCCCCACTGAATGCCACAATCACAGCAACACATGACCAAATGTAGTCAAATATTCTAAAAGAATTGTTGTTACATTGGCAATGACATAGGTCCTGTTTTCCACAACATGCAGAACAACTCAAGACAAGATGTTTTAAAAGATCCTACAACTCCTGTTCTTTTGTATAAATATTACGTACGATTTGCATAATGAGCTGGAAGACAATCATGTGGCTGGTGAAACTTGGCTGAACTTTTGGGATCCTGGAGAAAGCTTACTTCCACAAATTTGTCAATCACGATCACCCCAATTCTTCGTTTTATGGTCGTCCTTTGTGGTGGTTTAGAGGGGAGGGATGAGGAATTTTGGCGCCATCCCCCTCCCCCAACCCCTACCCCTACCCCTACCTAGAGGATGGTGGGGAATCTGCAACTCTGCCTGTAAGGCTGGTAGAGGCAGAAACCCTCAGCATTGAAGTAGTATTTATGTGCACATTTGAGATGCCAAGACACACACTGATTGGGGGAAGTGGGGTGGGCACGTGCTGGAAAGGAGGACAAAATATAGTTTCGTGCTTGTTTTTTTTTTTGACTAGTGTAGACTCAACGGGTTGAAGGGCCTGTCTCAGTGCTGGAGATCTCTCTGATGTAACAAGCAAGATGGATAAAAAGGAAAGCAAAGCTGGAACAGTTAGCCACCTAACGTGGACACAGCACTGGGGCCTCAAGTGTTTGAGATCTGTCCTGAAACCTTGGATGAAGGAACCAATTTTAAATGGGGACAAAAATAAAAAAGTTCCTGGAAAAGCTCAGCAGGTCTGGCAGTATCTGAGAAGGGGAAAAAAAACGTTAACGTTTCGGGTCTAGTGACCCTTCCTCAGAACAATGGGGACAAATCTGGTGATACAAAAGCACAGTTTGCAAGAATGAGTCTGCAAAAGGGATAGAAATGGTTTAAGTACGTGGGGACGAAAAACACTGAATGGTGGAAAAGAGGGGTTGCGGACTTTGGAAAAGTAGAAAAGCAGGTTCATTAAAATAGAGAGAGAGGCTACAAATGTAATGATAGTGAATCTAGACGCCATCAGACTTGAATTACAGTCACCGCAACTAATTAGGAACACTGTGCAGGAATTTATTGCAGAGAGCTGGGAGTATTAAAGTAGGGCGAGTCTTGGTACAGCTGTACTGAGTCCAGTCCTGGTGTACTGGTGATGGTCTCCAAGGTACATTCATTCTTTGAGGCCCTTCAGACAAAAGGTTCATTTGGCTGAATTCAAAGAAGAGGAGGCTGCCCTCCAAGGAACAATTCAGCGTATAATTAGATTTCAGTAGCACACGAGATGACCTTATTGAAAGGTACAGGTTTCTGAAGAGGGACTTTATATGCTGAGAGAACGTTTCCCTATGATGGGCCCAAGACCTACAGGGCACAGTTTCAAACTAAACCGTGTCCCGTTTAAGATGGAGCCCAGGTGGAATTTCTTCTCAGGAGAGAGTTAGCTCTATGCATTCCCTACACCAAGGAGCAGAGGGGGCAGGCTCGCAATCTACAAAAGGATCAAGGGAACAAAGAAAGTGGAGTTAAAGCCATCAAATCAGCTATGATCTTATTAAAATGGTAAAGCAGAATTGATGGACTAAATAGCCAAGCCTGCATCTATTTCTCTAGGATCTGATGGTATAGATTTATTGTTGGAGCATTACATTTATGTAGAAGCTACAGCATGAAAGTTAGACTATTTGCTGCAACCATACTCCACACTCCCATATCTCCTATCTATATCAGCACATCCTTCTTCCTCAACTAGTCACTCGTTAAAATATACATTCTAAAATCAGTTCACCACATTCATGTTCAACTCTTACTTCTGGTAGACAAAACTCTCTCCGCATTGTAACAAAGACCAAGGTTTGAGCCGCAAAAGCTACTTTTTCATAAAAAGGCACCAGAAATGAAAAAGTCATTTCTTTTCAAAACACTTCCACAAAACTCAATCATGAGCCATTGCTCTGCACATCCACCACGACCCCCAACACAAACCAGCCAGCCAATGGGAGAACAGTCCACCATGGATTTCACCCAAAACAGACATGTTATTTCATTGAGTGCACAAGTGTTTAGATTAATTCAACAGTCCAAAAAGCTGCTAAGACTTGCATGTCAATTTATGGAAGTTCTGATCCAAAAATAGCATTTTTGGCAGTGTAGCTTAAATCTCCTGTGAATCATCTGTACCAGCCTTGCTCTGCTCGATAAGCAGACAGCCTCAGTCCAGCCAAGTTTGCATTCACATAAGATGCAGCCATGTATGGATATTTCAGTTATACAAGGAGGTTTGGTAGATAAGACTTAAAAAAGATCCAAAACATTACCCGTTATGGTAACACTAGCATCAACATCTAGATCTTAAGTGCCAGTTTCATTTTAAAAACAAGGCAGACCAGTCTTCTGTCTAATCTTCGACAGTTTATTGCATTTCTGGGCAACAGGAGAGGAGATGAAAGGGACAGTCAGCATTGTAATTCTAATAGAGCTGATTAGCAATACAGGGTGAGGCCATTTGGCCCACTGTGGGTGCTGGCTGCAAGAAGCTCCACATCCCTTCGTTGACTGTTAACCGCTTAGTACACTAAGCAAGAATTCATCCCTTACACTGCAGCAGCTCCCACGTGAACAGTACGCATAGTTGCTCTAGGTTAAAATGTCAAGCTGCCTCTATAGCAACACAGCTCACCTTCAGAATGCACCCTCCACTCCCAAATGTCGCAGCTGCCCTTTTCGGCAGCGGAAACTTACTGTAGTAGAGTGCATCGAGGACATAGTTCAACTCTGAATCAGTAAATTGTGCATCAATTTAGACGTTTCAAAGGCCAATTGTTAGAACGTTTAATCAGGGAAAACATGTTAACATTAACCTGAATTTGGCTACAAAAGGAGGAAGTTAACCAGCTAGCTGGTTATTAACAGAATCTTCAGGAGGCACATTTTGAATTTATCATATTTAGAAAAGGCACCAGAGTGAAACATTCATATTGACAGGAACGAGCAAGAAACAATAAACTGACTTTAGGTGAGAAACACAGGAGTGCTGACCACAAGCTTGGTTCAAGCAGCAACGACAAAAAGTGGAAAGGTTTGGGCAGAAGGTACAACCACTGATAATGGATAAATAAAATTCAAGAATGTACAAAAGGAATAAAAAGGGAGAAAGAGACAGAGAGGGAGAATAGAGAGAGATGCACCGAGAAGGGGAGAATTGAGAGAGAGAGAGACAGACATTAGAACAGGCGAGGCCACGAGGGATTTGGAAACCACAATTTTCCAAAACCGAGGTGTTGCCACACCACGGACACGCATAGGGCACGGCACACAGGAGCAACGAGAGAGAAGTGGAGTTGGTGCAAATTGGGACAAGGGTGCCAAGATTTGGATGAGCTTGAGGAGAATGCCGAGGGGAAGCAAGATTACAACTTCTCAATTTTCATTTTGAAGAGAATGAAACTCCGACGTAAATGCTTCAAAAGACTTTCAAGTGAACCTCTAGTGAAGCTTGTATGAAATGACAGTGAGGCCCCGAGAACAGGCTGAAATGTTGATTAATGGAAGTATTTATCTTCCCCAGTACTGACACTTCAGACAACAAAGCCTGTGTAAACAAAGCACAAAAACAAGTTACATTCTGGAATTTGATGTCAATGCCAAATCAGTCTAAGGGGGAAAGAGTTTTAACCCAACAGTTGTTTATTTTTTTAAACAAAACAGCAGCGGGTGGCAAGAGAGAGAAACACACGATACCCACAGAACTGAGTGGAAAAGCTTTTGGGACCAGCTTAAAAAAAAAATCTAAAACCACATACCCAAATCAGATTCGTCAAAAACTACTTTTAGGCTTCTTGTGCTGCAGTGATAGTGTCCCTACGACCAAGCCAGGAGGCCTGGATTCAAGTCCCACCTACTCCAGAGTTGTCTAATTACACCACTGAGCAGGTTGATTAAAAATTAGTTAAAGCACTATACACTGATTGGTCAGTCTTCTGACTGTCCGACTGTATTTAAATTGCCTGGAAGATTTACTATCAGCACGAGATGACTTGGGCAGGAGGGCAGTTTTAGTTAGAAAAATGTGAACAGGAATCACTGGCAACATTGAAACAGAATCCCTATGGAAACAGGCCATTCGGCCCAACAGCTCCACACCACCTCTCCGAAAAGCATCCTACCCCCCTAACCTAAACATCCCTGGGCACTATGGGCAATTTAGCATGAAAGAGAGAGAGAGAGAGAGAGAGAGAGACAGCGAGCGAGCGAGATTGTGCCGCTAACTGTTGGTTTCCACAGTTACTCTGTGTCCTGTGGATGAACATCTACAGGTCTAACATAGCAAACTTAGAGACTATTTCGCCTCCATTCCAGGATTTAGAGGCCTTGCTGACCCAGGTTATACACAGTGGTTTAAACAAGACAGTTGCATTGTTAACTAACAATAGTTTCTGCCAGTGAAAAGCCGAAAGCATTCAAGGGTAAATAGCAAAAAGTAACAATGCAGCATAAATTTGGCATTTTATCTGGGTAATGAGTTGGACAGTTGTAAATACATAAAAAGGATGCAAGTCTCTATAACAGTACACACACACAGACCAAGCTTTGACAGTGTAAACCATACTGTGCTCTAATCTGCCAGCTGCCATAACTGATAGTTGTCTTAAAGTAAACGTGACCCATTAAAGAGGGATATGGAAAAGTTTCAGTAATGCTATACAAAATGGTCTGTTCTAAAGTATCAGACTCAAACCAACATTATTTCTCTTTCTACAGATGCTGCCATTGTCCTTTGAGTTTTTATTTCAGCTTTCCAGCACCTGCAGTACTTTGCTTTCACTGGAGCGCTGGGTCTGACTGGAAATCCACAAGTTGATTTAGATGCTGTTACTTTGGTATTAGTACCCTAAAATTCCAAGAACAAAATACGCCAAAAAAAGGGCAGGAAAAAAATTGTCATTTAGCCTCATTTGACTAGACAGGTTAAACAGTTTGCGGACTCTCCATTGCAGTACAGTATTTCATTAACTTTCAATGTTACAGACAGAGGGGGTTAGTGGTACATAGTTTGGTATCAGGGTGGGAGAATGCTAGCTATGTACAGTAATCTGAGGGCACTGGGAAAACTTGCAGACACGTCCAGTAACCAAGTATGTGCAGAAAAAGACACCTGATAAATTGGAAGTGGAATAGAGGTTCTCCGCATGAACCTCCACCCCCACCAATCCTGATTAGCTTCTATTTCAGAGAACAAGCAACTGGCATTAAATAGTTGATGTTGCAACAAAGCTTGGTACTGTATAATCTTGTCACATCACTTTAGTATGCCTGGTGTAGACTCGCGTTTGTGCGCGCGTGCATAGGAGAGTGACGGTGATCAACAAGCCTGCAGCTAAGTAACACTTTGAACAGGTGGAAACAAAAAAAGGACAGGAAAAGTGTGTTTTTGGAGTGATTTAGGAAGAGAAGGGTTAAATAAAAACAACTAGCTGTCAGGTCTGGTGAACTTAATTATAGGTTAACTTACTCTCCCGAAATCCATCTCCTAAATATTAACAGGAACCATTGCTACTTGAAGTGTTTACATTTCAGATGCAGATTGCTCTTGGGCAATCGCTCTATTTCCAATATTAAGTGGCAACTTTGAATATGATTAGGTGCGTGGGATGGGGTGTGCTCAAAATACAGTTACAAAGAGAAGCCTTCACCTTGAGCCCCAACCTTCAACTGGTTAACCCATTGGGTTGAGATTCCATTGCAGGAACTGGGATCAAGGCAGTGATGGAGGGTTTTATTCCCCTGCAGTTAAATTAGAAGCTGTTTCCCACTCGCACAAGGTGAGCTTCCACAGCACCCCAAAAAGTGAATTCAGCCTGCTGCAAATTTCTCCGTTCCATTTCAGAGGAACTGATCCCCGCTTTCTCTTTTGCCCAAAATCCCAAAGGACAAAATCACTGGAAAATGAAAGGTCTCTCTTTTCCACCATTTGCATCCTGCTATCAACTTTGATCATCTTGCCAAGTCTAAAAAAGAAGCTACAGAACAGGTCACTTCAACCCTGAGTCACTGGGAAATCATGTTGCTGTGACCGTTTCCAGCACTGTCAAAGGTCACCGACAGTGCAAATAATTACTCTATCCAGATGACGGAGTCACTTATCCTATTGGAAGATGTTATGGCACCTCTGAGACAGGTAGGACTCGAACTCAGGACCTCCTGGCCTATAGGTGGAGACTGTACACAGAAGACCCTCACTGCATACATTTGGAAATGCTTACCGAATCCTATCAGGGAATCATCATCATCAAGGATACCAAGTATGAGTAATGCAAGAGCTGTTGCCGCACAGGAGGCTATTCGACCCTCATCCCCGTGCCAACTCTCCACAGCATAGTGGAACACTGGCTATACAAACCTTTCTACATTCCCCCCGGCCAACAACCCTACGCACTGATCCTCATCAGTTAGCTATCCAATCCAATCCGATCCTGAACACATCTATTGAATCTGTCCCCTCCACACTGGCACAAAACATTCCAGACCCTACCCGCTTGTGGGGTGAACCAGTTTCTCTGGTCGCCACTGCCTCTTTTGCCAAATGCCACCCCAATCTGTTCCCTCTTGCTCCCAATCCTTCCAGCAAATGGCTCTCTCTCATCTATCCACCCAGGCCCCTCAATTCTGAGCCTCTCCTCTCAACCTACTCTCAAAGGAAATTGCTCCAACTAAGTTGTAAGGTCACAGTCATACAGCTCAGAAACAGGCCCTTTGGTCCATCCAGTCCACGCCGACCATAATCCCAAACTAAATTAGTCCCACTTGCCTGCTCCAGGCCCATATCCTTCCAAGCCTTTCCCATTCATGTACTTCTACAAAATGTCTTTTTGCCATTGTAATTGCACCTACATCCACCGCTTCCTCAGGAAATTCATTCCATACCCAAACCACCTTTTTGTTTAAAAAAGTTGTCCCTCATGTCTTTTTAAAAAAAAATCTCTCCCCTCTCACCTTAATCTGCCCCAGTTTTGAAAAATCCCCCATCCGAGGGAAAGGCAACTACCATTAACTATCTATACCCCTCATTATTTTATAAACTTGGATAACCTCACTCTACAAAATCTAAATGGACGCATTCTCTTGAATCTCTTCAAAATCCTCTCCTATACTTTCGCATCCTTTTTAAAATGTGGCATCCTGAACTGTACATAATACTTCAGTTCAGGCTGAACCAGTCTTCAATACATGTTTAACAAACTTTCTCGTTTTCATACTCATTACCCTTACTAAAGGCTACAGGTTTATTTCATTAACAGGTCTCAATCTGTCCTCTAATTAATAATGCATGTCCACACCCAGGTTATCACCTCTACACTTCCTTCACAATTGTCCCCTTTTATATAATATTGTCTCTTCTCATTTTTACTACCAAGATAAATCACATCACAATAAACATGGCTTTAAACTTAATCTATCACATGTCTGCTCAGCCTCTAAGTTCTGCAGCTCTGTACCATTCTCAAATTTTGAAACTGTCCCTGCTCAGCATGGTCCATGTCTAAATCTGTATGACCAGAGCAGGTGTCCAAACATTGAACTTTGGTATTTTTTTTAAAAAAGTTATCCACAACATTTGGACATCTCCAGTCCTCTGGCACCACCTCAGTGTTAAGAAATACTGCAAAGTTACGATCAGCACCTCTGCAAATTCCACCCTCTCATGCCTCAGGTGAATCCAGTCCCAATTAACTCAAGTAAACAAGCGATTCAATACGACCTTAAGTTAATTCTAAACTCTTCAAATTGCCTGTATTATATTCACAATCAACATGACCCCCACTGCATCTATCCTCATCAAGGATTGAGATACTAGCTGTTATTTTAATACAAGAATTATGTCTTTGCCTCCATGAATCAATTCTCTTTTGGTTCCTTAAATCTTTCCTCTACCACCCTTTTACTGTGTATAGAAGAATTGAATTCGCCACTTGTTAGCTGCCAGTCTCTTCATTCTTTGACTTTTGCTTCTCATTTAGTTTTTCTGTTCTGCTCAGAATCTTCCCTATTCAGCCCGGTTTAGGGCATCTGCCAAAAGCTTTTCCCTTCATCTTAGTTTCTTCCATCATTTACAGATCTCCAAACTTGCTTGCCATTCAACCTATGAGGAACATATCTTTTCTGTATCTGAATCGGAAAGTCCATTGTTCAGTTGTAGTCTTGTTAACTTTGGTTCCAATTTTAGATCAAATCACATTGATCCATTGACAATGCTTGTTAATTACTTTTCCTCAATATTGCTCCTTATCCATTTCCATTGTCAACCAAAACTTGTTACAATAATCACTGCCCCTCAATGGTTAACACTGCTGCCTCACAGCACCAGGGACCTGGGTTCAATTCTACCTTCAGGCGACTGTGTGGAGTTTGCACTCTCTTCCCATCTGCGTGGGTTTCCTCCTACAGTCCGAAGACGTACAGGCTAGGTGGATTGGCCATGGGGAATCCAGGGTTTTAGTGTAAGGAGTGGGTCTGGGTGGGATGCTCTTTGGAGGGTCAGTGTGGACTCAATGGGGCAAATGGCCTGATTCCAGACCATAGGGATTTTTCCGATTCAAGTTAATCCTTACAGGCATTATCCACTTGCTCAACTCATTCACCAAGAGGCAAGTCTAGGAGTGACTTCATTCTAGCTGGATTGAAACGCACTGTAGAAAATGTTCTTAAATACTTTTACCCAGCCCTTACACATCTCATTGTTTAGATGATTAAAATCCTCCATTATAATTACTTTCAACCCCATCATTTCCTTGCAAATGACATTAAAAGATCTTTCTCTACTAGTTGGTGGTCTACTGACAACACCAAACAACGCAATTGAAACTTTATTCCTTAGTTCTCGACAAATAGTTTCTGTCCTCGATCCCCTGGTGTTGTCCACTCCGCATAGCAATGTTATCTTTAAATCATTGCTGCCACCTCCCTTCAGTCCTGAACACCTAGTATTCAAGACTAATTGAATATTTCTGAGCCACAATGCTTTACGGAACGTGGGTGAGGATACAACACAGCAATATGTGCCTGCACATTTTGAAACTGTGACCCCTAGACCAAGGTCTACATTCTTGATCCTCTAATGTACACACAAATGCTTTTGTTACTCACCTTCCCCTTTCTGAAGGCCTCACTAGAACTTATCCACATATCCATACACCTGTACAGTAATTATTTCAATTTTATGACCGCCTCCTGCATATTAGGGCAGCACGGTGGCACAGTGGTTAGCATTGCTGCCTCTCAGCGCCAGGGACTCGGGTTCAATTCCAGCCTCGGGCGACTGTCTGTGTGGAGTTTGCACATTCTCCCAGGGTCTGTGTGGGTTTCCGGTTTCCTCCCGCAGTCCAAAGATGTGCAGGTTAGGTGGATTGGCCATGCTAAATTGCCCATAGTGTTCAGGGAGGTAGACGGCGCATATTAGGTGGGTCATACGGGGATGGGTCTGTGTGGGATGCTCTGAGGTTCAGTGTGGACTTGTTGGGCCAAAGGGCCTGTTTCCACATTGTAGGGATTCTATGATTCTATTTAACCCACCTTAATTGCTCCTACTAACAGGAAACTATTCCCTTCTCCAACAGTCCCTAACTTGTCTAACTCAATGAATCTTGTTCCTCCTTTAATTCTTTCCTAACCCAACCCTTGATTGTGAACCAGAGTTCATGTTCCTGACAGACTCACGCCCCTCCGCTCTGTGGGTTTCTAGCCTCCAGAAGCTTTCTACAAGGACCCTGGTCCCAGCTGAGGAAGAAACTCATCTGGGGTGGCTACAGAAACAGTCCCAATGTTGCAGAGAGCTGAAATCCTTACCTCCTGAGCTTCAAGTCACACAGAATTCTAATGAGTCTATTTCTACTCTCACCGGAGTGAATAATTCAGAACTCAGGGTTCTGAAGAAAAAAAAAGTCACTCAAAATGTTAACTGCGTTCCTCTCACCATAGATGCTGCCAGACCTATTGAGGTTCTCCAGCACTTTTCCTTTAAACTCAATACTTCATTAGAAGTCGCACTTTTTTTAAAAAATACACATTGAGGCCAGCTGACAACATACAGTCAATATCATTGCACAGTACGTATCGGAGATCAAAAACATCATATCTTAGTTCAAGCGAGGCCTTCAGAGAAAGGGCAAGGAAAGTAAATGGAAGCATTTTTAAGCGCATACGTTAGAGAACCCATCTGTAGAGACACCGATAGAGGCCCTCTAGGGACAAGAACTCTGGCAAGCTCAGGAACAAAATTGCAT
The DNA here is from genome assembly GCF_021869965.1 of Rhincodon typus. Classification (NCBI taxonomy): domain Eukaryota; kingdom Metazoa; phylum Chordata; class Chondrichthyes; order Orectolobiformes; family Rhincodontidae; genus Rhincodon; species Rhincodon typus. Next base: position 21,427 of record NW_025968273.1, read on the forward strand.
CAGCGCATCGTTGTCAGCCCAATATTGCTGTTACAATGCAGCTGCAGTTAGAAGAGTTTACAAATTCCTGTAGAATCTTCGCAGAGATACAAGGTCCCAGGAGGGATTTGTCCGCAGACAATTGTACTCCCAGATCTATTGAAGAATCGGCCAAGTTAGATCATTTTTTTTGACCATCAAGTAACTCCAAGTTTAAGGGGAAGGGGGTGCAGCCAGGAAAGTGGAGACCACAACCAGATAGATTTGTAGAGACGGAAACAGACCCTTCTGTCCTAAATTAATCTAGTCCCATTTGCCAGCATTTGGCCATATCCCTCTCAACCTTTCCTATTCATATCAGCAATGATTTTACTTGAATAGCAAAGTGGGTTCGAGGAACCGAACTGCCTACTGAACTGCTACTCATTTCATACATTGATTCTGGAAACCAACAGTTGCTCTTAAACAGCTGCAGATACAATTGGCCTCAGTTACTACAAGTCAAGCCATGGTCTATGAAAGTTAGGAGGAGTTCTATGCGCACATTAAGCAAGCAATCAGGCACCACATACTGTTGCACAAGATTACCCAAGTCATTAAGTTGCAGCGATGGAGTCAGAATCAAAATCCTTTTCAGTAGGTTACAGCAAGTGTAGCCTTTAAAGCAGACACAGGAACCGCTCAGGAATGAGATTTAAACCTTTCCTAACCCAACCCTTGATGTGAACCAGAGTTCATGATCCTGACAGACACTCACCCCTCCGCTCTGCTCCCTCTCTCACCTCCTCCCCCCAAAAGCAAGGGAAGAGGAAGTCATTTAAGAGATTTCAATCTACACTTAATTTCCATCCATTCCAATGGAAATTAGCAGCTGGTCATCATTCGGACAAGCTTGTGAGATCAGCCTCAAACTAATTGGGCTGGTTTAGCAAGTTAACTCATGCAAGTTAGACAGACTCAGGCCCATATCAACTGGAGAACAAAAGAATTTCGATAGAACAAATGAGGACCAATTGTTTCCCCAATGGCAGGAGGGTAGTTAACCCCGGGGGCACAAATAGAAGATAATCCACAAAAAACAGCTAGTAGGCAGAGGAGTATTTCCATACAGCAAGTTACCTTGTGGTAGGTGAAAGTTAGCTAACGGACTTAATTAACAAGGGGGTTTAAAGTAAATTGCAGGCCGGGGGAGGGGAAGGGTAGGACTAACTACATAGCTCTTTCATAGCATGGACATAAATGGGCAGAGTGGCCCTCCCCAGCACAACTTCATTCTATAAATTGGAACATTTTAAGAACTTAACACTTTGTGCCCCAGCCTGCAACCATCTTTTTCCTACCTTGGATACAGAAGCAAAATTTTGAATTTAAAAAAGTGAGGGGAGGTCTGAATGGGGGTATCCCTATCTCTGGGCCAGAAGATCCAGGTTCAAACCTCATTGACGCCAGAGGTGTGCCCAAACTTGTCAACTTTTTTAAAGAAAAATTATAAAAACAGGTCCTTGTGGCACAACAGTAAATCCCTGCCTCTGGGCTAGAAGCTCCTTAGGGTCAAATCCGACCTGCTCCAGAGGTGTGGCATTACATCTGAATTAATTTTTCTTCTTTAGAAAAAAAAAGGGACATTTGTTATAAATAGGTGGCAGATTCGTGGAGTTAAAACGAGAAACCGATTATACCAGGAGCTGCAAGAATAAACTGGGCGAGCGGTTTGCAACACTGGAGGAGGGGGGGGGAAGTGAACTTATACTAATGGAGTTAAAAAAAGAAATAAAACAGCTCCTTGCAAGTTCAGACCAGATGACCTACTGAACTCTCCCACACCGACTGCTTCTCCCCCAGCTTTCAGAACGGAATAAAAGTCGTCAAAATGGAATGAGTGGTGGGTTCTGTAGCCCCGGGATCTCATCGTATGGGACTTCCGAAATAAAAGGCAGGAATTCTAAGCGGCTGCTAAACTCGCAATCCGGCATGTTTAAGATGCCGAGCTCCTCGGGGTCTCTCGGCTGTTTTCAGATACATCCCTCCTCCGGAGAAACAAACAAAAAGCTGCACAGAGAGAGAGAGAGAGAGAGAGAGAAACACCAGCAGACCACAGAGGAGCTGCGTTGCTTTCTGTAAGAGAGGTGCAAGTCCATTAACCAGGCTCAGGGTCTGAACTGACCCCCCAACCCCGGACAGTCCCGCTTTAAGACACTATTAACAAAACGGCAAAGGGAGGAAAGTTTAACTCTAGAGAGAGAGAGAGAGTCTGTGTGTCTGTGTCTGTGTGTGAGAGACAACAGCAATCTTAAAACTGGAGAATTAAAAAAAAAGCTCTTATTTAATAAAAAAAAGCCAGTGAGAGATTTGGTAAAACCTCCCACTTTTAAAATGCAACTTGCAAGTCACAACATTTAACTGTTCAGTTCTTGACTTTATGTCCTTTTAAGCAGGCCACATCCCTCCACAACTAGCAAATACTATTAAAACAGGAAATAAAACTATTTTTTTTAAAAAAGGGTCACCCACTAAAAATGGAACAAACAGGTGAATTTTTAAAAAAGTTGTACAACAAAAACTTCTTAAAAGTAGTGATGAGAATGTAAATAATTTCCCCCCCATCCCCTCCCAGTAAAAAAAGTTTTTTTAAAAAAGAGGAGGGGGGAAAGGAGGAAGACAAGGAAAAAACGCAGGATGGATGTGACAGGTGAAAGGGATACACA
>NW_025968273.1:24210-24812 GCF_021869965.1 Rhincodon typus
GGGAAAGTGGGGGGGCTATGGAAAGAAATTGGAATGTTGTCCTTCTTTCTATTTAAAAATAAATAAATAACAAAAACAAAGGAAACTAAAGGTGCTGGGAGTGAATGGAGAGGGTGCGCAGTGAAGGTAAGACAAGCTGGAAGTGCTGGCTTTATTTTCTCGCTGCTCAATCTCGTTCACGTGTTTTTCGCTGTTAGAGGGAGGGAGGGGAAAAAGGAGCTGGAAAAGCCCCCCACCCCCCAGAGGAGGAGGAGGAGTGGGGGCAGGAAAGGAAAGGAAGGGGAGGGGAGTGAGGGATGGAGATAGCTAGGAACAAGCAAGCTCCCCTCTCCGCAATCAGCTCAGCAATGAGAGCGAAAGCTGCCTCTCAGTTCCCTGTCCCAAAGCATTCCAGCTGAGAGGTAATCCAAAACCGCCTGCGTCATGGTCTCCCATGGAAACCCAGCGCCAATCACACCAAGGCCGACCCTTTTTCTTAGAGAGAGAGAAAAAGTTTACTTTGCCGTGTTTTCGGCCACAGCTTCCACTTCCTACTCCCCTCTCTTCAACTCCACCAACTCCCAGACTCACTCCCAACCTCACCCCCAAATCCCAACTCCCAG
>NW_025968273.1:24822-25000 GCF_021869965.1 Rhincodon typus
ACTCACTACCAATTCCCACACTCACCCCCAATTCCCAACCTCACCCCCAACTCCCAGACTCACTCCCAACCTCCCCCCCCAACTCCCAGACTCACTCCCAACTTCAAGACTCACCCCTGACTCCGAGATTGAATCCCAACTCCCAGACTCACCCCCTAACTCCTGTATTGAATCCCCA
>NW_025968274.1:0-25000 GCF_021869965.1 Rhincodon typus
TGCCATCCTTCAAAATATTGCCTTGGAATCTTTCACATCCACCAAGTGCGCAGATGAAACCAGAATTTAACATATCAAGTAAAATGGGCAGATAGTGGCATAGTGGTACTGTCACTGCACTAGCAATCTAGATGCTCAGGTGACATGCACATAAATGTCATGGCGCCAGCTGGTGTAATTAGAATTCAATTGATTAATCAGGGACATAAAGTTAACCTCAATAATAGTGACCATACCAGATTCATGTAAAAGTCCGTCTGGTTCACCAAAGGCCTTTAGGAATAGAAATCTGCCATCCTTGCCCAGTCTGGCCGATATGAAATTCCAGGCCCCAGAGCAACTTGGTTCACTTTTAACTATGTTCTAGAAATGGCCTAGCAGGCCACATAGTTGAAGAGCAATAAATGCTGGCCTTGCTAGGAACACCCACATCCCATGAAGTCAAAAATCACACAACACCAGGTTATAATTCAACAGTTTATTTGAGAAAACAAGCTTTCGGAGTCTCACTCCATCTTCAGGTGTTAAAAAAGGTTGAAGGAATCAAATCGAAGCCATCTGCACCATAATAAACCATGATAAAATTATTTTATGAACAATCGTCACCAACAAAGCAGAATTGGCAGGTGTTAAAGTGACAATTAAACAGAATTAAAATTTCAGATCAAATTATAATGACATCCAGAGGCTAGCCACAACTGAAAACAAGGGCAAGAGCAGTTGTGCCGACCGTAGACAGATTTTTGGACAGTGACAATGCCTATATTAAATGAACTCTAATCCAAAAAATTCCTAAAAACTGAATTTTATATTTTTATCAGTAAATCAAAGCAAAGATGAATGTTTCATGGTAAAATGTGAAAAAACGTTACTGGTGTTGTATATAGTAAGTTGGTTGATAAGCTGTTTATAATGTCACATTACCACAGTAATTTTTTTTTAATCTCTTAGGAGGTGGTGTTACAAGTACAAAGTTTAATATGATAACTGTGCTTTGGACCCCTTCCTGAATCCAAGGTACAATGGAAGAATGAAGAGTCATACAATCTGTGAGTATGATCAACCATAAACCTTGTGCAGACTGGTTATCATGGGGACAGGGAAGTCCAGGTCAGAGGCTATTGAAATGCACATGCCATAGTTCATATCTGAAAGCAGTGGTAAGAGGATTGACTGAACAGACTTTTTGCTTTTAAGACAGGGAGAGAGGGACAGAGAGAGATCAAACAAAGACAAAAGGTCACTGCTGGTCTATTCAGCAGAGTGGAAAAGACTAGAACACCCGAATGAGTCATCAGGGACTGAACAAGAAATGTTCTACATGTTAAGAAAAACAGGTATAGCTAGAACCCATCTGGTTACCCACAGAAACAGTTCTGATGTGGAGACAGAGAACGGAGTTAAATGAAAGGTTGTTCAATATGAGAACAGGTTTGGCCAGCAGAGGTTGGTGGTGATGGATGCAGACTAATTGGGCCTCCATTTAATGAACTGTTTCCAATTCACTGAGACTCCTGCTGCCAACTGTAAACAAGTCTGGTACAGGTGTGCATGTGCATCTTGACCCATAGTGAAGCTGCTGGCACATGTACAACTGCTCCTGATACCTTTCAATCTATCAAAGGCCATGTTCTTTCACACTGTATTGAAACATGCAGTGTAAGCATCTCCCATGGGAATTCAAACAAGAAAATGCAATATTTATGTATGTGCATGCTGCCAGCAATTCCATCAAGTGGCATTATAAACTGTAATATCTCAATGCAGTGCCTCAACACGCAGAAAAACCTTATGTTGACAACAATTCACCTCAACACTGAATCTGTGATGGGATTCTAGTTTCAATGAGCTTTCATGTGAGGGCTGCTGCCTTAGGCTAGACAGTGTAAAAGCTTTGTGCAGGTAGGTTGCCTAGTGTCTGTAGAAGCTAACTGGTGGATAATAACTCTTATTGCTACGGCCATTGTTTCAAGCGTCAGTAATTTCCTTAAATATTTTCTTTACAATACTTTCCCATTGATTTTTTTTGAAACCAAAACTTGTCTTTAATTCTCCACAGGGGAAGTGAAGAATCATGTTTACTGATATTTCCTGAATATAAATCTTCATTTACTGAATTGTCAGGAGCATGTTTTACAGAGGATAATGTTGTTAAATGACAGGTAAACTAAATGTAAAAACTTGCACTGTGAAAGGACTACACAGAACTCCAACTCCCAACCACCCCGTCAAGTGCTTTAACTGAACCCAGCCTTTCTAATTCACCTGAAACATTAATTTTCTCCAGGGATGCTGCCAAATTTGAACAATTTCAATGTTTTAGTTGTTTTTAAATCCATGACTGTAAGCTCGGTTTTCAGATTCAGATCAGAAAAAGCCATGCTTGATTCAACAGGTCAATTTAATCTAATGAAAATTACTAATACTCACCATATCTGTAACTTGATTTTCTTCCCATCTAGCTCTACTGTTCGTATTTTGAAATCAATTCCTGCAAAAGAAAGTGTCAAATTAATTGGGTGTGTAAAATGTGTTTCAACAACAGACCCTGGAAGTATAGGTTTTTAAAGTCAATTTATACTCCTCTGTCTCCTGTTGAAGTAGAATTGCTCAATGTGTAATCTTAAAACTACAGACAGACAAACTGGCAACTTGATCCATGTCATTGCACATACCAGAAAAATAGAATGGAGATTTAATTGGAACCCAGCTGCTCTACTTTTAATAGCCAGTAATAATTAAGCATTCAGAACTATAATGAATGCTCACATCACAAAATGATTTGTTAATCAGAGTGGCTGCATAAAACACAGAAATCTTGGAGATTGTGAAACAGTCACCTTAAATTGAAGATGGCTGAAATGCGAGGTAATAACAAAACAATAGCTTTCAAAGCTCACAAACAGTCAGATTAGATTACTGACAGGCTTCTCTTCCCTTTGCTGAGTACGCATTATGTACATTTAAGAGGAGGGTTCCCTTTCATGTTCTTCCTGTTTCTTGCTCCCTCAGGGGAAGGAGACGCAACTGTTCTCAAACTGGAAGATAGGCCTATCATATCTTGTCCTTATTGGTAGTAAGGGAGGTCTTATCATAGCACCCGGTTAGCATTTATCAATTTAACAACAATGAAAAAGACGATCTGATCCATTGTTGCACTGCTGCATGCGAGTGCTCGCTATGCAAGCTAATCACTTGCCTTGCTTCAAACTACAATAATGATTCAAGTGCTTAATTGGCTGTAAAGCCCTTTAGAACCTCAAGACTATAACAGGCACTATAGAAATCCAGGTCTTTTAAGATTTGTGACCTTTAATTGACACTTTCTCCTTGCTCTGATCGGCAATGTCATTTGAAGCTTTGTTCATATGCATCAGGAATACCAACCTGTGAAGATGTGAGACGGGGTAGAACTAACCCAGTCAGGGAAAAATCCCAGCATTATCCCTCCTCCACCCAGTTAATTGATCTCAAATAGAGCAGCACTGAAATACAGTGATGGGGAACAGAGTGAATCAGCAGTAAGGCAAAAGATGACCATCAAAATGGTCACCTCTCCATTAATAATCAGATCAAGTCACCTACTTTACTGGCAACAGATATCGCTAGGCCAGAATGAGTCCGTGCGTGGGCAGCCAACATTATCATCCACCCAAATGCAACACAGGCCCACATCTGTGCCCACCAGCATCTAGCCACCTAACAGACAACTGTGCAGCTGAGGTTTGGGATTGTGGGCTGCCAGCTGAAGAGTTTGATCATTCATCAGTAGGTTCATGCACAGCAAGAGCAGCATTTCACCTTTAATTTAGACACTATGGGAAAAGCACTTTGTAATTCTCCACTCAAAGTGCATCCTATTCCTGCAAAGCAAAGCCAGCACATTGCATCAGTTTATTTATCACCAGAAGTGCAAGTGGCTACTCAAAAGGAAAGGAACATTCTATTAGCCACAAGTCCTCAAAATGTGTAATGCTTCACTTCTGCCCAGTTTGTGCAATCACCGCAATTACACTGGCAGTGCCACCTTTGTGACAGGCAGCTAGTCCGTTGCTAAGCAGTGATGTTACATTGCAATGCGGTACTTGCGCATGCTTGCTTCTTGTTACATCTTGTGGTAGTATTTCACAATAACTGGTAGAGGGGAAAGAAAGTAATCACCTCAATTCAAGCAGTGGGAAAAAGCATCATAGATATCAGAGAAGTGCAAGGTGTGCATACAACTACAACAGGGGGAGCTGGAACCTAAAATATCCATAATTAATTCCAGACTTGCTAAATATTTCCAGTATTTCAATGTTTATTTTGGTAAGGGGACTGGCTGGGGAAATAGGAATAAAGGAGGATTGAGGGACATCATAAGGTCAGTTATGCAATTAAAACAGGTTTGTATTGGACAACAGAGCTTAAGGTGTACAAGTCAATGTTCAAACTGGGTGTACAGGGCGTATCACAGAAGGGCAAAATATGATTCTTGCCATTAACACTGGCTACACACTGTTCCACCAACACTCAAAGATAAATGTCTGTGACAATAAAAAAGTTAAATGGAAGCAACAGGCAATACAGGTGACAAGTGGAGATGGAAGAGACATTTGATTAACTATATTATTCCACTCAGCATTGCTTTTTGCATTTGTGTTTTTTCTGAAATATTAAGATATATGTTTGTCCTTTCCCTTTTGCTGATCACAATAACGTCTGCCCTTTTTATTTTTCAGTCTTGAACATGAAATGGCTGTTCACAATAATTCCTTTTTTTTTAAAACATGTCTGAGCTGTTTTCAATAGGAGTGGCTCAGCAATAAGTACAAATTCTGTACTGTTTCATTTGCTGATTAGGATGGACTCAACAGTAACAGCACTTGTGCATGGTTCGAGTGTTCAGGTTCTGTCAAGTCATGCATGTAACTGCTATCACAGGTCCAGGAAAACAGTACAAGTATAGACCAGTTAGGAACAACCCTAATGTCAAAGAAGTGTTCTAAAGGAAAATAGAGATAGTGAGGGGGAGTGTTTTAAGTTGGGAATTCCAGAGTTCAAGACATGAGAGGTTTAAAGGCATGGCTACCAGAGGCAGAATGAAAGGAATATCAGAGCAAGAACCATAGAACACTGCTGGTCTGTGCTGGGGTGCCCTGTAGCATAATGAGGCAATTTTTTTTTTGAGCCTAAATGGATTGCATCATTTTGCTATGCGCTTCTGCTATACATTGTCTCTAGATCCTCCAACCTTCAAGCCCCCACTATGAGGCATTTCCCACAATGTCAGCTGACCAGAACTTGCAATGACAGCTCATTTCTGCATAATTTTCTATCAGGGTTAAAAATAAGGGGCCTTCGTCCCATCAATTTGGGCTAGTTTCAAGGTACTAGAGATAAAAAGCCAATGCAAACATGTATTGCGGCCTCTGGTCTTCCCTTTCACCTAACAGTTCATATTTTCAGTTTAAAAAAAGCTCAAATTAATTTCTGACTGGTAGAAAGACTCTTAAGTAATGAAATCATGCATAGATTTTAATGTTGCACCACACACAAATGACTAAAAGATTAGTATTTGACATTACACAGCAGTAATTCAATAAGGTCACCCACATGTTACGTTAAAAATCTGTTCGGTTGCCATTGAATATATTTCAAGAGATTCATTCTTTTCCTTACACTGCAAACATTCTTTATATTGTTGACAAGCTATTTCACAGCATTCCCACACTGCTGACTACCAAAACCAGTGGAAGTCACAAAGGTCGAGTACAATGATTTACAGATTTGACTGCAACTGCACAAAGGACAAGATGCAGAAAACTATTTCTGTAATAAATGCTTACAAAGAAACTGTTAGAACAAGTCCCCAAAAAACTCGTGACAGTCAGCTGTTCTGCTATGAGAAGCCACCCTGTGCTCTCAATTCTCAACCTAAAATGATCAGCTGTAGCATATCACTGCAAGTGCCACATCATTTCCTCAGAGGGGTCCTAGTCCAGTTTCCTGCTGCTTCAAAAGCAAGTTTCTTCCCCATTGTGAAACATCATACGTCCATATGTGCAGCACAAACCACAACTCATTGTCTTCTGGGTTTTTTTGTTTGAAGCGCAAGGAAGAGTTGTCATAGAAATTACTTTGGTAATAGGAATGCATCAAATCGTGTCACAAGTTATTGTGAAATGAAGAACAAAGTTTAAGGGGTAAGCCTTCACAAGTAAGGAAAATCCAATTGCACAATAGTTTGATGCCTTACAGCAACACATTTATGCAGCTACTTCTGTCACTACATGACGCCCCAAAATAGTCCATCACCAATTAATTCTTTTTGAGATAAGCTACTGTTCTAATGCAGCATAACACTAAAATCATTGGTTAAGCCTCAATTGGACTATTGCGAATAGCTCTGCATATTACACTTTGGGTCTTAGAAGACCAAAGTCTTACTGAGGGTATAGAGAAGATTTACTGAAATGATATCAGGACAAGGCACAAGCAATAAATGCTGACCTAACTAGTGCCTTCATATCCCCTGAATTGATATTTTAAAAAACCTGAGAAAAGCCCAGTTTACTCTCCCTGCACCCAAGGAGATTAAGGAGAGATCTGATAGGTGTTCAAATCATTAAGGGTTTTGAAAAATTAAACTACAGGTGGCCCCCGATTTTCATGCTTATGAATGTGATCCCATACAACGATGTAATTTTAAAAACTTTACGAACATTTCCTATACTTCCAAACAGCTGCTTCACGTGCTTTTGGGGAGGCAATGGCCTCGTGGTATTAATCGATAGACTATTAATCCTGAAACTCAGCTAATGTTCTGGGGACCTGGGATCAAATCTCACCATGGCAGATGGTAGAATTTGAATTCAACAAAGAGTCTGGAATTAAGGATCTAATGATGACCACAAGACCATTGTCGAATATCAGAAAAATCCATCTGGTTCACTGATGTCCTGAAGGAAGGAAATCTGCCATCTTTACCTAGTCTGGCCTACATGTGACTCCAGACCCAGAGTGATGTTGTTGACATCCATATCCCATGGGTGAATAAAAAAAAAAGTTGTCCTGCATTATGTTCCGACTTGCAAATGGGCTTAAAGGCAGCCAGTTCACAACCTGGGAACTGCTTGTAAGGTGGAATGGCTTCCTGTGGCAAAATATCATTACGCTAGAGAATACAGAGTTAAAGTACTTAGGAAATCAGAGGCAAGATGAGGAAAGTTTTTTTTTGGAAAGGTAACTGCAGCAAGTGAAAGCAGAACATCAGCAGAAAGATTCAAGGCGAACATTCAAAAATTATCATTTGGAGGAAAACAAATGCAGGGGAATAGGGAAAAGGCAGGAGTATGGGAGTAATTAGCTACCTCCTTTAAAGAGCTGGCAGACACAATGGACTGAAAAGCTACCTTCTGCGCCATATCACCTTAAAATTCTCTGAAATTAGACCCACTATGATTACTAACTGATGGAAGTTAAGACAAACTGAAAATGATTTGTCTCACATTAAACATTGCCCACATCTTTAAGTGAAGCTTGAGGAAAATATCCAAGGAGGTTCTTCATTAACTGACTAGGATACAATGTCTTTTTCCATTGGTTTAAGTTAGCAAAAGTATTTTATCTGCACTCAATGTGCTCCAGTTTCCTCCCACAGTCCAAAGATGTGCAGGTTAGGTGAATTGGCCATGCTAAATTGCCCGTAGTGTTCAGGGATGTGTAGATTAGGTGGGTTATAGGGGGATGGGTCTGGGTGGAATGCTCGGAGGCTGAACTTGTTGGCCCGAAGAGCCTGTTTCCACACTGTAGGGATTCTATGAGGACATTGTCGAGTGGCCAAATGAGCAGGTGCCTGGCAGATGAATTCCAGTGCAGTGCAGAGAAAAGTAAGGCAACACATTTTGATAGAAGAAACACGCAAAGACAATACAGGCTTAAGGGTACAACTTTGAGGGGAGTAAAGGAGCAGAGGGACTTCAGGATTCACATGCACGATGGCCAGGCAAGTTGAAAATAAGCCTTATAGGATTCTTGGGTTTATAAATAGAGACCTGGAGTATAAAAGCAAGGAAGTGATGCTACATGTCTCCAAATCACTGGCCAGACCACATTTGGAGTATTGTGTTCCGTTCTGAGCTTCTTATTTAAGCTTCTTATTTAAAGCCCTGAAGAGAATTCAAAGGATATTTACTGGAATTTTACCAGGGATGAAGGATTTTAGATACATGGAAAGATTAGAGAAATTAGGCTTATTCTCCTTGAAGTAGAGAAAATGAAGAGGTGACCTTCTTGAGGTGTTCAAAATTATGAAAAATTTTGACAGGATAAAGAAGGATATTCTGTTTCCACTTGTTGGTATGTCAGTAATTAGAGGTCACAATTTTAGACTATCAGAAAGAGAGCTAGGAGTGAGATGAGGAGAAACACGTTTACTCAGAGTTGTTACAATTTGCTATGCGCTGTCTGGGAGAGTGGTAGAGGGTTATTCCACGCAAGGTTTTGAAAGACAGCTGGATATATATTTGAAAGTTTAAATTTAAAGGGCTACAGAGTCAGGGCTGAAGAACGGAACAATCTGGTTGGCTCTTTTGAAATCCAATACAGCTACGAAAGGTCAAATGGCCTACTTCTGTACTGTAAAATCCTACAATTATATGATTTGCAAGAACGGATTCAGAGATGACGGACTTCAACACATGGTGGGACAGGAGATGTTGACGTTTGCTTTCCTTAGAAATCAGAAAGTTAGGAGGAGGAGTTTAGCTAGATTTTGCTAACAATCTGCAGAGAGGAAAAAATTGCTGGGCTATAAGGAAACTGCAGAAGTGTGGATGTGGTTCTCATTCTTGAATAGAGCCAGACCGGAGATGGACAGACCTCCTCCAGAGCATTACTAATTCTAGCAAACTACGGTCAGGCCCAACTCTGTTATATACAATTCCATTTCATGCATAAGTCACCAAAAATAAAGATAACCAGGCAACTATAACATTTTTAAACTCATTAAATGTAGCACAAGATAAAGTTAATGCTGGGGAAAGGTGGCAAGCAACCCTCATTCAAGTTAAATGCTGCAAACTAACTCTTCCTCTGCTCTATCACAGCACATCTTCCACACCCCAAACTCAGGTGCTACTGCATTGATTGATACGTTTCTATTATCTGCACCTAGTCTGAGCTTCTCCGACAACTTAATGGAATAATTCAATTATATGAGCCTTACCCTCTAAGAACTGAAAAGGAAATACAAATATGCAAAGCTTCCAAACAGGAAATAAATTTCTAATTGTAATAGTCTTATTATAACTAACTCTACACTTAGAAATACTGGATAAATACTTCAAAATTAAAAATTACAAAATAAGCGAACAGGAAAACATTGCCAAATGTTGACAGCTGTCAAACAGATGAAGCCAGATTCTCCTCGATGCTCCCTTGAAGGACAAAGACTAACCTCCTTCCTATCTACTAACACAATGGCTCCGCACAACTTAAATGTAAACCCAGACGTCATTTGCAAGCCTAACTGAAGTAGCTCTTTCCTCGTCCCCCTCCAAATACAGAGACACTTGTACTGTTCATGATAAATCACAGTTCACTGCCCTCATTCTGCTGAAATTCCAGTTCTAATCAATGCAATATTACATTTGTAATCAGAACACAAAATAGAAGGAATACGAGAACGTATTCTGAAAACATGCACATGAGAACTTATCTTATTGACAGTAATGCCAACAATACAATCTGCTTTTGCTGTACTGAGATGTTTGGGTTCAGTTATAGATGCAGCTGAACTGGTTACCATATTTTCACTTTAATGGATGGTCACAAAACGAAACCAGAAATCTCATCTTTTGCTCATAACTTGGACAATCAAAATATAAATTAGAAAGAGCATCTATGCAGATTGCAAGAAAATAGCTAGAGTCAAACATGTTGATTACAACTAGTACTATTAACCATGTTTGAAAATCCTGGCAAGAAGTGATGAAATTACAAAAGTACATGTCCAAACGAGTCAAAAGCCTGACACATGACTGCACTTCTATGAAATCCAATATGCCTACAAATGTGGTCTACATTATTTAAAATACTACATTAAGGCAGTCATCATGTGGTTTGCTGTTTTTCACATTCAAATGCTGATTTTAAAAAATACAGTAAGACAAAACATCTTTATTCCATTTATTCATCATTTACCATACATTAGCCTTGACAAAGACAGAGAGAAGTCTTGGAAAGCCCGGGAGTTAGCACGATGTCAAAATTGAAGGCAGCCATTCTCATCCTCATCCTGGCTGAGAGAAAGCACTGAAACATTCCAATGTTATCCCTGGGTTTCAAAATGATGGACAAACCTGCTGTCGGCATCTCCTACTCTTTTATAACATTCATTTCCTGCATCATGCCAGAATTTTACAATTGCTATATCAATTTCATCTCCCTCTGATCCACAAAACTTAACTCTCTCACAGGTTTAGCCACACTCTTGTTATGTCACAAAGAAATTTAATCATGCTTAACAACACTCTGCTCCCACTGGTCACATAACCCCAGTTAGAAGCAGCTGGTTTCCTTGTGCTGCAGAACCATCTCTTTTAGGATGGATTTCAACATTACTTTTCTTCCGAACCCTGACAAAGTTTCGGCTAACCTGAATTGACCACCACAGATCAGTCAGTCAATGATGGACATTGTTCTACTGCTTTTGCTATTCTGCCAGCAGAATAGTTGATACCTTTGACACAAATTGCACTTCAGGTCATTAGCGTTTGACTGAAAGTACCCTGTATTTCAGCTGTCTGAGGTTGATCAACTCGGCCATTACAACCTGGCCTAGGTTCTCACTGAACCACTCCAGCACACCGGAAAATCGAGTGAGGAACTTGGTTTAACCGATTTGATGCTACTCCAATCAAAATCTTGTATCTTCATGATTGCCAGATTAGAATTCACATGTATATTGTCTGATGATAAATTCTGATTCAGTATTCAATATTCATTTCAGTGAACAATGTTTGATGAACTTATTGGGATGGGACTTTTATACTGAACATGAACAAATGCTCATGAGTATTGACATCCATTTGTTAAGCAAAATGTTATTACCACTGAATGCTTAATCTCTTTAGCAAGAATTCATGACGTTTCCTGAAGTGTGACACTCACTGTGGTTTAACTTTCTACAGACAGCAAAATCTGGCAAAAAGTAAACCTGGTTAACGTGCAACTTGGACAAAATATTAATTTACAAAGAGTACAAAGCTAAGTTGATTGACAGGATATACCTCTGACAGCAGAGGTGCAGGAAGCGGTAAACTGTCAATTTGACTCTACATAAAATGCATCTCACCACTTCCTGTAAATGCAGCTTATAGCAGTATTATATTTCCAACTCCTACTCTCTGCAAATCTAACAAAGCCCATCTCACATCACTGCAAGTAATTCAGTCTATTTTTAGTCAAAATCTTGTTACTCAAAGTTTTTGCAGATAAAATTGTGAAAACTTTCCAGCAGCAATTTTAAAGTGAGGTTTGTTTACAGTGCAGCCACAGATGAGAATGATCAAAGCCTGATTTCTGAAATTAAGCTAGTATAATGCTGATGTCTTGATACAAGATGTTCCTTCCAGTTGACTGAAATCCTTGGCAATCATGTTCTGCTCCTTTTAAGATCTGACTCGAGTTCTGGAATTCTGACAGCTGTTCCTGGTATCGCCTACACCATTCCATGTATCCCCCTCACAAGCAATGCTCCAAAGCGCAATGGAACTTTGCAGACACATAGAAGCCAAAACAGAGACAGGGGAAAAGCAGAAGAATGTAGCTAGAAGCAGTTGTGAAACAGAATTTGCAGTCTTTACTATTAGCTTCCTGCCTAAAATGCAAATTATACTGCAAATCTAATCGCTTATCAAATGTGTTCCGATGTGCAAGTTATAAATTTACACTGCCCCAGAGTTTGCACCAGGGTTCTTAAAGATGAAACAGAAGATGAGGTGTTGCTCTTCTAGTTTGCATCGAGTCTTGCTGGAGTACTGCAGCAGGCCGGAGACAGAGATGCTGGCTGGGCAACATGGTGGGCTGTTGACGGGGCAGGCAACAGGAAGCCTGGGGTCTTCTCTACGAACAGAGCATAAGTTTTCTGCAAAGCAATCAACCAGACAAAACAGAATGTCTACTTCCCACGCCTAACAGATATAATTGGTTCATTAACTAGTGACCAGTTTTCAATGACAAAGGCCTTCTACCTGCCAAGAATTATGTGATCAGTTCTCAGACAGCTCAACGGTTGTAAACATGATACAAAGATCTTTACCAGCTCAGGTGCTCTCCCTGTTCTCTGCAGTTAAAGCCACTTTAAGTTTCAAGAAAACCAGTTCATCTTCCTTCCAGAAGTTGCTGTAAATTGTGACACTTAATTAATAAGTCAGGGACCTTTTATTAGTGAACCAGACACCATGTGCCTCTTGAAAGAGAAGAAAGATCAGAAGCAGCATTCTGATCAACATGACGACAATCTCAGCAGATCCTGTGAACAGAGATAACTGAACTGTTTTCCCTCCAACCATAACACCCACATGTGTGTGCGTATGTGCGTTTGTGCAAAAGGCCGCTTATGAAGGAATCAGAGTTTTAATTAGTAGAGTTATATGCTGACTGTTCATAAGTGTTTACTTGCAGCTGCAGTCCAATTACTTGTAATATACAGTCATTTTCATTAAATTCAGAAACCTGGTCCATGCTTCAATCAACCTGAGTCTTTAAGACAGGCTTACTTTTCAAAATCAACAACTTTTGTGACCATTCCAGAGATAGCAAGGTTTTATTTCTAGCATACACACACTGAGATTCAACAGGGACTGTACGTTCAGACTTGTAAAATGTAATTCAGGGCAGACATTAGGAGATCCTTTACATTGGATCAACAGATGAGATTTGATTTCAAGCAGAATAGAGGAGACAAATCCTCTAACACCTCGTGCAGCAAGAGACCGGGGCAGAGGATTATGCTCAAGATGAACTAAGGCAACCAGAGTTGTCTTCCTTCAGTGATGCAATGGCATTTTGTCAAGCCACAGTAGTAGGCAGTCTGTTGGACTGTGTAGAGGCAGCGTGGCAGTTCCTGCTTAGTGAAACATACAGGCAACCTTCAAATGAATACAATTTAATTTGTTGCTTTCAAATTGGAATTACAGAGACACTGGCCACAAGGTTGTTTCAGTTGATTTCGGCACTGTAGATTTGGCCCTGCAGAGTAAATAGTGCTGACTCCACATCACAATGCTTTGCACATAGAAAGGCCTCATCTAAAAGCCATTAACGTGGATGAGGTATGAATTAGTCAATTAAATACTCTTTGAAAAAACTGTTTTCTAAGTGTTCACAGTGCACTATATATAACGGGTATGAGGAGAGTACAATAGATGGAAGCCCTTAAGGATAATCCGAGTGTATTAAGCTTATAACATGTTAGAAAATCCTTGCTGTCAAAATGAGTTAGGCCGAACCATCAAGATGTCATTAGTTTCTTAACTTCTTCCAACTACTTTGAAAATCCAACATCTGGACTTATCTATTCTCATGCATCCCTGGCCAGTCTCCCAACATTTTACCCTCCAGAGAGTCAAGTTCTTCCAAAACTTGCCAATGTCTTAACTCTCTTCCTAGTAACATTATGGGCGCATGTATCTTCCACAGACTTGAGCAGTTCAAGGCAGCAGCTCACCAGCCCTCATCATTTAAGGGCAATTAGAGATGGGCAATAAATGCTGGCCTAGCCAGCAATGCCCACAGGGAAAGAAATTAAACAATTATACTGAGATAACAAGGTGTAGAGCTGCATGAACACAGCAGGCCAAGCAGCATCAGAGGAGCAGGAAAGCTGACGTTTCGGGTCTAGACCCTTCTTCAGAAATGGGGGAGGGGAAGGGGATTCTGAAATAAATAGGGAGAGAGGGGGAGGCGGATAGAGGATAGAGGATGGATAAAGGAGAAGATAGGTGGAGACGAGACAGACATGTCAAGGAGGCGGAATTGAAGCCAGTAAATGTGAGTGTAGGTGGGGAGTTAGGGAGGGGAGAGGTCGGTCCAGGGAGGATGGACAGGTCAAGGAGGCGGGATGAGGCTAGGAGGTAGGAGATGGGATGGGGCTTGAGGTGGGAGGAGTGGATAGGTGGGAGGACAGGTTAAGGAGGCAGGTACGAGCTGGGCTGGTTTTGGGATGCGGTCGGGGGAGGGGAGATTTAAGCTTGTGAAGTCCACATTGATACCATTGGGCTGCAGGGTTCCCAAGCGAAATATGAGATGCTGTTCCTGCAACCTTCAGGTGGCATCGTTGTGGCACTGCAGGAGGCCCAGGATGGACATGTCGTCCAAGGAGTGGGAGGGAGAGTTGAAATGGTTCGCGACTGGGAGGTGCAGTTGTTTGTTGCGAACCGAGCGTAGGTGTTCCACAAAGCGGTCCCCAAGCCTCCGCTTGGTTTCCCCGATGTAGGAGGAGGCCATGTCAGGAACAGCGGATACAGTATACCACATTAACAGATATGCAGGTGAACAACTGTTTGATGTGGAAGGTCTTCTTAGGGCCTGGTATGGGGGTGAGGGGTGAGGTGTAGGGGCAGGTACAGCACTTCCTGCGGTTGCAGGGAAAAGTGCCCGGGGTGGTGGGGCTGGTGGGGAGTGTGGAGCGGACAAGGGAGTCACAGAGTGGTCGGTCCCTCCGGAAAGCAGATAAAAAAATGTGGGGAGGGAAAAATGTCTTTGGTGGTGGGGTCGGATTGCAGATGGCAGATTGAAACAATTATACTGGCATTTTAAGTAGTAAAGTAGCAATTGTCAGGTCTTACCATTAAATATTTCAAAAAGAACTAAAGTCTGTGACAGAGCTCATGGCCACATTTCCAAACAGCAGTCCATAAACCACATCTCCTGCAACTAAATCTTAATTATTTTTCTCTTCAGGCTATAAGTTTACATACAGATGTCATTTCAGAAGTTTAAACAGCCATATAAAAGCCCAATTGACAAACCTATTACAAAAGGTCAAAAACAAAAGAAATAATGCAAGGATAGTTTGTGCATGTGTAGAAGCTGGAACTCAGTTATGTCTCTGAATGGAATTTGACTATGCTGCAGTATTATTCAAATTGTTAGGCAAAGTGTGCAGATAGTTACAAAAATTAGGCTAAAGGTTTCAAGTGTAACAGCTATTAGATGAATATGTATGTCATGTATTTTGTGGACATGCATGTCTGGTTGTGCATCTCTCTGGCGCAGAGAGTTGACAAATAGAACCTAAAAGTATACAGGACATTTGGCAGAGTATATTCCAAATAAGACCACTTAAATTACCAACTGCATACAGCACTGCTTGTGCACTATTTCGGTGGATGGCTCAGGCTCAGAAACTATTTGTTTGTCAAACCACATCAGCAAAGCAGCAGGAGTGGAGAAGACAGGCTGTGAACATGGTCAAATTACCATGATTCATACACATGAGCATTACAAAAAAGAACTCCAGCTACACAAGAGCCAGATGATGGGCAGGATCAGGCTAGTGGTGATGTCCTCCACACTGCAGCAGGACAAGGGATCTCCATAAATGACATCTACTTGGATAACATGTTGGACAGTGAACCATCTGTGAATTATACCCAGATAAAGACAGGGAAAAGGTGAGAAGTAGCAAAATCAAAAGATTTTCAAACAAGGACCAATTAGCCAATAGAAAGCACAGCCTGTGTTCCACACTAATGTTCGCTGATACATGTGCAGCATTGCCAACAGCAATTGTGGATACATACCTTCATAGACACAGATGCAATTAATTCATCCTAGCTATGCTACACACACCTTGTGAACAAATAAAGTCTAATTTGAGGCTGAAAAATGAGTCTTGTTCACTCCCCATGCCCACAATTTCACATCTCCCATCATCTTAATTTGAACAAACCTAGCCACAAAAGTAATCTCACTTCCCTTCTGGCTTTACTACAGACAACAATCATTCTGCTGGCTGGTTCAGTTTTAAAGAATTTAGAATCACAGAATGGTTACAAGCAGAGTAGGTCATCTGGCCTGCCACATTAGTGCAAGAACAACTCCATGGCCCTTTCCACATAGCCCATCAAATCATTTTCTTCAGATGTCTACCCAATTGGCTTTTGAAAACCCAGTTGAGTCTGCCTCCACCAGACTCTCAAGCATTACATTCCACTATGTAATCACTGATTGGGATTTCCCTCCACATCATCAGCTTCTCTTTTGCCAGTCCTGATGATTCTGCCAATGGAACAGTCTTGTCTAATCCACTCTGTCCAGAACTCATGATTTTCAGCACCCGTATGAAACGTCTTTGCTTCTCTAAAGACGTCACCACCAGCTTCTCCAATCTATCCCTCTGCTGTCCCTTATTCCTGAAACCATTGTCATAAATCTTTTGAATTCCAATCTTTTCTAATAAAAAAGGATTTAGATATTGCTCCAACTGAGGCTGAATCAAAGTTTTATAAATATTCATTATAACCTTGCTTTTGTATTGTATGCTCCAATTTAGAATCAGAGATGTTTTTTGATTACCAATCTGCACTGTCACCTTCAATATTTTGTGCAGGTATACTGACAAGCAGGGCCTGGAACAGGAGGTACATCAAAGACCCAATATCTGGAACCCAGGGCTATAGAGACATGTTCTGCTCTGAATGGGGTGGCGCCTCATCACCAGAGCATTCCAAAAAACAACAAGACATTGTTTGGTTGATAAGAAGCGAGATCCTTCATGTACACCTAGACTCTGTGTCACTGCACACTGCCCTATTTTTGGGGCGGGGGGGAGGGAAGTTGTGGGGAGGGAAATGGTGGTTGAATGTGGAGAGAAAGAGACTATCACACGTCTCCTTCTGGAACGTGCCTTTGCAAAGGAGGTCTGGTGAGAGACGGGGTGGCTTTTGTCAAGGTTTGACCCAAGCAGCTCCATGACACAGGACTCTTTGCTGTATGGGCTAGTCCCCATAATGCACACTAAGACAAACATCGGCTTGGTCAAAGATGCTCTCTGGTCTGCCCCAAACCTGTTCGGTCTTCCTGAGCAAGGGGTTAACCTTGATCGAGTGTGCAGACTGACACATTCCAAGGTCCAGAACGACGTGCTGAGGGACACACTAATGCTTGGGACAGTTGCCAGCAAGGCACAGTGGGGAAAGATCACTGTCTAAGGTCTTTCTGCCGAAGTACAATGAGGATCCGTTCAATTATCAGGCCTTCCCAGTGCCTCAAATATAAATATAGTCTTGTATAAGTAAGAAATGCCTTGGGTTTGTTCATTCTCCATATTTAAGGAAAATGTACCAAATCAAACTGCTCTAGTGACTACAAACCAAAACAACTGCGGATGCTGGAAATTAGAAACAAAAACAAAAATTGCTGGAAAAGCTCAGCCGATCTGGGAGCATCTGTGGGCAGAAATTAGAGTTAATGGTTCAGACGTTCTGGACCCAAAATGTTAACTGATTTCTCTCCACAGATGCTGCCCGATCTGCTGAGCTTTTCCAGCAATTTCTGTCATTGTTGGCTCTAGTGACTATGTATGTACATAAAGATATTTTTATGAGGAAAGTATACCTTTAAATAAAAACTACATTTTGCTATGGAAGGGTAGGGCCCTGGTCAGCAGCACCAGCAATAGGATCCACGATTTCTCTCATGGCTCCTGCCCACAGGTGTCCATTCCTGCATCCAGCTTAGAATTGTGCCCTTGACTTAATACTAACTCTCCTCATAGTTCCTACTAAAATAAACTTCACTTTCTCATTTGACAGGTGGCTGATTATTCCAGTAGCCCATGTCTTCCCAAAGTTTGTACTGTATCACAATACTTCCAAATTGTGTGATCTGCAAGTTTCATAATGCACACTGCATATCAGTCTGCAATCCATATAAAAATAACAATAAAAGAACTGGTCCAAGTGCTGACTTCTGGGAACCACCACTATAACCTCCAGTCAAAAAACAATCAATCCTTCTCTATGGCATTGCTCCCTGTCACTTCATGTCTATGCTGTCACTGTCCTTTTCGTTCCATAGGCTTCACCATTCCCCTCATTTTTTGTTGCTTATTTCAGTTTAGTTCTTCCAGTTCCATATAGGACAATGGGGCAATTATCAGTCACTTGGACAAGTTTAAATTAATACGGAGAGCAAAAACTCAAATTAAACATTATTTGTTTTTAAACGAGCTTGAACTCCATAATCAATCCTTTAATTCAGAATCCTGTGCTTTGTTGAGATAAATGATAACATACTTCTGTGAAGCTGCTTGCCCCTCCACCTTGCTAACCCTATTCATCAAACATTGATATACATGTACTATAAACCTAATTTAGATTTTACTGTCTTGCCTTTTACTGTCAGCTCACCAAATACCTTACTATTCTTAATAAAAACCGAAAGAACTGCGGATGCTGTAAATCAGGAACAAAAACAAAGTTGCTGGAAAAGGTCAGCAGGTCTGGAAGCATCTGTGAAGGAAAAAAAAAATCAGAGTCAACATTTCGGGTCCGGTGACCCTTTCTTATTCCCCTTCTCCCAGTTCTTCCTGCATCGCTTAGCAAAAGCATTCTTGCTCCTACCCAACTATCAGGTTAGTCTAAATCCTCCTACCAACACCAGCAAACCACATATGAAGATACTGGTCTGGTCGTTGAGTCACACTGTGGTCAGTGTGTGTGCAGGTCCAACTCCTCCAGAACCAGTCTGAACATTTCCAGATTCAAGGGCACCTTCTTACACCATCTCTCCAGCCACTAATTTGTCTCCTCTATCCTAATTCTACAGTTACACATACATTACTGGAGATTGCTAACTTCGAGGGCCGGCTTGCTCACCTCTTTCCTAGTTTTAATCAAATAAGGTCACAAAAAAAAACTACAGAATGTGAGAACGAATGCTTTGGTTTTCAGAGGCAGAAAAAAAAATTGAAACATTTACACTCAATGATTTAGTTATTAAATCTACACGACTGGGATTACCATACAATATTTTGTTCCATAACAGGATGTCAAATTCTCATGACCACCCTTCAAATCAGAAGTTAAATTACTGCAGTAACTTCTTGAACATGGCAGCCATAAACAAACCACTTACTATTTAAGCCATCAAGAGATCCTTAAAATTGCAAAGTGTAATTCTACCTCTCTTCCTTTCATTCACTTCCAAACAATATTTCACACCACCACCACCTGGCACTACATTTACTATCAGCTGTCTCCAGTATGTCCAACACAAGGCTTCAGTACTGAATGAGCTGATATCTTCTCCACTCTTCCTGAAGAGTGAAGCCATCATCTGTGATGACTGTTGCAAACACTGCTCCCGTCTCCAGCAATTGTCTGAGGATGAACCAAACTGCAAGCTTGCTGTTCCATTTGACACTGAGGTAAGCTTTTAACCACAAATCAGCACGAATTCAAAGACACCAACTTCCTCCTTTGCAAGTGTCAGACCATAACCGAACACAGACAGAGAGACAGGGAGAAGGAGTGTATGCCTGAGACAGAACAAATCCACAACAATTTTCCAGATAACAAGGTGCAGAGTTGGATGAACACAGCAGGCCAAGCAGCATCAGAGGAGCAGGAAAGCTGACGTTTCGGCCCTAGACCCTTCTTCAGAAAAAAGCCTTCATGAGGGAGAAAAAAGGTTCCATAATCAAACTGGTTTACCAACACAACAAAGCTAACAACTAATTCACTTTCATATATAATCCTTTGCTTGTTTTTAAACTATAGCTTTATGAATGCTCTAATTATACAATCAAGCACAAACAACTGAATCAAGAATCCACTGTAACATTGAGCTGTACAAACCACAGATTGTATAAATTGTATCAGAGATAGTAGGAACTGCAGATGCTGGAGAATCAAAGCCCCACCCCTATCTCCTACCTACCAACCTCATCCCGCCCCCTTGACCTGTCTGTCCTCCGTGGATTGACCTATCTCCTCCCTAACTCCCCACCTACACTCACCTTTACTGGCTCCATCCCCCACCTCCTTGACCTGTCTGTCTCCTCTCCACCTATCTTCTCCTCTATCCATCTTTGATCCGCCTCCCCCTCTCTCTATTTATTTCAGAACCTCCTTCCCCTCCCCCATTTCTGAAGAAGGGTCTAGGCCCGAAACGTCAGCCTTCCTGCTCCTCTGATGCTGCTTGGCCTGCTGTGTTCATCCAGCTCTACACCTTGTTATCTTGTATAAATTGTAGATGGATCTCAATTCAGACTGCCATCCGGCAAATACTAATGGAAAACATGTACACATACGTCAAGGAAGGAAGGACGGACAATATTGGCCTGGGTTGCAAAGTTTCCTATGGCACTCATTATATAGGTTTACAAGGAACCAGAAGACATACAGACAGACCTAATGAACCTCTGAAAGTTGGTGCTTTCAGATGAGATGTGGAGGAAACAGATGTTGAAGAAAAGATTTATTTCAGTTTTTCAGTTTACCTGGGACTGGCATTGCCAGTTAACTTCAGAAATGATTCATTTAAGAATGGCTATTTTTAAGCATGCATATTCCACATGCTGTATTAATGTTGATTTTGTCTTCCAGTGTAAACTCGAATATCTTCCAATTTTGTCTGGATCAAGATAATTTACTGCAGTTATTCTTGTGACAGTGATACTGGATGTCCTTGAACATAATTCTTCTGTCACAAATTAGGAGACATACACTCAAGTTTTGGGAATTTACATTAGTTCCCCAAACATTAGAATTTCTTAAATAAACATTTTTGTTGCAAATAATTGTATCAATATAAAATCTTTCATAATTTGCCTGGACAGTCATTTAACATGTTTATCCAGAAAGACGTGCAAATTGAACCAAACATACTTATTACAATGCAGAGTCAAAACATTGTTCTCAAAATCAAGCTATCCTAAAATGTTGTTTAAACTTTTCTCAATAGAGTGGGAAATGGACACATCCTCCTTTTGCTGAACATTTCCTTTTGTCAACACTAAATTCAAACACTTCGCAACTGAAGTAAATAATTGGTCACTTTACATAAATATTGCAAGAAATTGCACGTAAATAGATGTACTGATAAAACTACACAAAGGTTATAATCCTGAACAAAACTCCATGCTTTGAACAATTACTTCTGCTGCCAGATCTCACAACACAAGCAAGAAAACTCAACTATTCTCTCACACAGTTTAGTCACAAGCCTAAACTAATCCTAAACTTGTATTGCGTCCTTATTGCAGGGAACGTGCCAAGCTGTTGCAAAGAGCGGTGGTGGGAGGCAAGACAAACACAGAAAACTTTGAAAACCCATAGGGAAGAGGACTAAAGACCAAAGAAGTGAAAAGAAACAGAAAGATGGACTGATTCAATAAGAGAATCCCAGGAAATAGGCTTGTAATGGAAGCTATAACATCACGTTTACAAAATGTATTTATCCAGCACTGACTAAAGTCACAGTGGTTAAGGTGACATACAAGACTAACCAGGGGATGGAATGAGAGCAGGAAGGTTACACTAGAACAACTGGACATTAGTTGGGCCATTGCTAAAGCGTGGGTTCAATTCCCATGCCAGCTGAGGTCACCATGAAGGTCCCACCTTCTGAACCTGACCCTCAAGTTAAAAATCACAAGTCATCTCTCTCTATTCTGGAGTCTAATGCACCTAGATGGTCATTGCTGATGACCAGCCCTGGTAGATACCTCTGGAATAAACACAAGAAAAAACCTGTAGCAGGAACCCAATTCAGTCACCTCAGATCCTTTAAGCCATGACTATGTGCCATCCACTGCCAAGCATCCACATGGGATAGCTGCAGCAAAAACTTCTCCAATTCAAAAGACTCAACATGAAGGCTCTTGTAACAAAAACAAAGTTGCTGGAAAAGCTCAGTAGCTCTGGCAGTATCTGTGAAGAAAAAAACAGAGTTAACGTTTTGAGTCCAGTGACCCTTCCTCATTCAGAAAGAGGAAGGTCACTGGACCCAAAACGTTAACTCTGTTTTTTCCTTCACAGATGCTGCCAGACCTGTTGAGCTTTTCCAGCAACTTTGTTTTTGTTCCCGATTTACAGCATCAGCAGTTCTTTCAGTTTTTCTGAAGGGTCTTGTGACAGGCCTCCGTAATAAGTATCTTTGCCTGTCTAAGCAACCACCAAGAGTTCTGTTTATCATACAGGTAATTCTGCTATAACACATTTCATTGACACGAATTGGATGCAACACAATTGATGAATAGCGGACATTGTTTGTATAACATGAACTTTCTGCTGTACAGGTATAGTGATTTTCAATAGCAATTTCCCTATAAC
The DNA here is from genome assembly GCF_021869965.1 of Rhincodon typus. NCBI lineage: Eukaryota > Metazoa > Chordata > Chondrichthyes > Orectolobiformes > Rhincodontidae > Rhincodon > Rhincodon typus. The sequence continues at coordinate 22,329 of NW_025968274.1, forward strand.
ATGATTTTCTACAGCGATTTTCTACAGCGCGAGGTTACACAAGAACTATCGCATTATAGGAGAACTACCTGTATTACAGTATGATGTTACCGCACTAGACCGGGTCCAGAGGAAATGTCTGAACATGTTGACAGGAACGGAGAACTCTACCTATAAGGGAAGTTTGATAAACCATCTTGTTTTCAATTTGAAGCAGAGGAAGTCATGGGTTTGGAAGCTGTAAAGGAGACTCAACAAGATGCTGCAGTGCATCTTGCATATGACATACATGGCTGCCGTCATGCATTGGTAGTGAAGCAAACACTTAAATGTGACAGATGGGGTGCCAGTCTAATGGACTGCTTTGCCCTGAACGCTATCAAGTTTCTTAAGTACGGTTAGAATTGTAGTCATTGAAGCAGGTGGAGAGTATTCCACCACACTATTGACTTATAGACACTGAGTTGTGAATAGTGCTGAATAATGTTCGATCAAGACAAACATCGTCCTGAGGATGTGACTGTTGGAAAAGCTTTAAAAGTTTCTTTACCTCTATGTTCCCAGCACAAAGAAAGATGGTTGAGGCTGGCAGAAGCCAATCATCTCAGCCCCAAGACACTAATGCAGGACTTCTTCAGGGTAGTGCCCCCAGGCCTCAGCATCTTCAGCTGCTTCATTAATCACCTTCTATCTATAATAAAGTTAGAAGCGAGGATGTTCCTTGATGATTCCCCAATGTTCATAACCATTTGTAGCTTCTGAAATGCTGAAGCAGTCCTTGCATAGATACAGCAAGGGCTGGACAACATCCATGCTTGGGTGAATAAGTGGCAAATAACTCTCATCGTAAGTGCCAGACAATGGTCATCTCCAACAAGAGAGAATCTAATTATTTCCCTTTATACATATACATTATAGTTGCAAAAATAGGTGAGAGGTTGACAACTTCACACCAAATAATTCACATTCGGACTGCCTAACAAAGCACAAGTCAGGAGTACAATGGAATATTTGCAATTGCCAGGATGCACGCAGATCAAGAAAGACTTAAAAAGCTTGACACCATCTAGCACTAAGCAGCCCACTTGATTGGCATCCCATCCATCACTGATACAGTGGCAGCAGTATACACCATCTATGGATATGCACTGCAGCATCAATGCTGTCAAGGTACCTAAGGACTACAGTGGTTCAACAAGTCACCACACCATTACCTCCTCTAGGGCAATGAGGATTAGACAACAAATGTCAGCTTAGCCAGTGAGCCAGCTTTATCTTCTGTGAATAAATTTAAAGAAAGATTAAGCCTGAATGCACACAAGACTCAACTTCAAATCTGCAAATGACAAAATATGAAGGCAATCAAAAGAGGTAATTTTTTATTAGCATCAAAGGGAATTAAGCAGGTTTGCTGAAGGAGCAGACAAATGGCATGTGGAATTTAACATGAAGTGATAAATGATATATGCAGGTCACAAGAATAAGGGTCAGCAATCTAAAAAAAGGGCGCCTTTCCAAAGAGGTCGGAGGAGCAGAGGGGCCTGCAGATATTTCTTCACTAATTGTTGATGGTGGCAAGGCAGGTTGAGAAGATGGGTTAAAAGTGCCTACAGAATCCTTGGCTTTACAATTAAGATTACAAAGCAAGCAAACTATGCTGAGAATCCACTTGGCCTCAACTGGAGTACAGTGTTCAATTCTCAGCATTTCAGGAAAGCCTTTAGAAAGGGTGTAGAATATTAATTAAAAGGACTTCGGTTAAATTGATAGACTGGAGGGGCTGGGATTGTCTTCCTTAAAGAAGAGAATTGATCGAGGTTTTCAAAGCCTTGAAGGGTCAAGACAGTAGAATAGAGAGAGAAACGACTTCCATTGGTGCAAAGGTCATGAAACAAAGGATATTGATTTAAAGCAACTGACAATAAAAAAAGGAAAAATACTTTACACAGTAGATGTCCAGGACCTGAAACAAACTGCTTGAGTGTGTGAAGGAGGCAGTTCAATCGGGAATCTCAAATGAAGTTTCATAATTAAAGAGATAAATGTTCACGGATAAAGGGAAAGGACAAGGAAATGGATTTAGCTAAATTATTCTCAGAGTGCCTGGACAGACATAATGGACCAAATAGCCTTCTTCAGTGGTTTAACTATTCTAAGCACTAGCAAGAGACAATACAGTAGTTTTCATGAATCTTGCCCAATTTTAAACTTTAGCACAGTTGGCTGAATGGCTGGTTTGTGATGCAAAGTGATGACAACAGCATGAGATCAATTTCCACACCGGCTGATGTTACTATGAATGACTCTACTTCTCAACCTCTCCTCACCTGAGGCACGGTGACCCTCAGGTCAAACCACTACCAGCCTCCTCTCTCTAATGAGAGAGCAGTCCACTAAGTAGTGAAATGAGCATATACAACAGTTCACATGTTATGCATCCTGCTTCTATTGACCATTTAGCCATGATTTTGTATAACCATACAAAATGAGGAAATATACTCTAGCCTGGATTGATTTTGAAAGCCCAGCTTTAGAGCTCCCTCTCAAATGAGTCATCTGCGGAGTTACATTTAGTTGTGTCGACAACACCCTTATCACTGATGTCCCAAGGAGAAATGTCTCAGCATAATTGCAGTCTCCTTCTATTCACTTCTGTAACAAAATGAAGGACTGAGATTTGTTCATTTAATCCA
>NW_025968275.1:0-25000 GCF_021869965.1 Rhincodon typus
ATGCTGCACTATCAGGCTGAATGTTTACATTTCCATGTGCGTGCACCTCTAACAACTGTATGGAATCTTGCCCCTCTGATTCTCAGAGGGAAACGATCCACTTGTCATCCCACTCAGACAGGGAAGGTCCACAAGTTAACTTTTACATCTGGCCACACGTTGCCTTTTGCAGATTCCGCCACTTCCACCATTTCCCTTACACTGACATCCAAAAGGACTGATTGGTACCTGGTTAAACCTCAGCACTCCTGTGCTACGATAGTCTCTAATTCAAGCCATTACCTTTCCTCCCCACAGATTTTCCATCCTAGGCACTGGTAACCTTTCCAGTTCCTTATTCTTGCTGAAGGTACAGCCTCATGCACAGATCACTCAGGAGCTGATTGAGCTCACTGGGTCTTGCTCCTTCAAGGACCCAGGACAAGGGGGTGGGAATACGTCAGGACCGAATATCCAGGGGGTCTAGGTAACTGTTGTGCTCAGGTCAGGGGGCTGGGGCATTGCCAGTGTTCTGGGCTAGAAGGACCACCAGACCATCAATCCCTGGCTTTAGTTCCTCACCATGCTATTAAACATGGAAGCCAGCTACAGATAAGAAATAGGTGAACGTAAACAATGCATTAGCTCAATGAAAACCATCTGCAGTTTGATTTAAGGACTTAGGAAATGCAGCGAGGTGGAGGGGCTACCTTGCTCGGTTGTATATGATAGGCTCGTGCTCATCCGGCACTGTTTGAAGCATGTCAAGATCCAAAAATAGCTTCTTCATGAGTTGCAAGAAGTTCTGCTCTGCAGCCCTTTCCACCACAGCGCTGAGGAGGGTCCAGGCATGTGTCGAGTACAAGAACTGACTTCCTGGAATACACGAGAGGAAAGTGGCTTTATAATTTCTCCCAAGTTACAACTGAAAGCAACATTAGCTTCTGGAGACACTCCCAGACCTGATGAATGTGACAATCACGCAGCTTTCTCTGTGAAAATACACTGAGGTCATGTTTTGAGTTAGAATAGAATCCCTGCAATGTGGAAGCAGGCCATTTAGCCCATCAAGCCCACATTGACCCTCCAAAGAGCATCCCACCCAGACCCACCCTATCCCTGTAATTCCCATGGCTAATCCACCTAGCCTGCACATCCCTGGACACTATGGGCAATTTAGCATGGCCAATCCATCTAACCTGCACATCTTTAGACTGTGAGAGGAAACCGGAGCACCCAGAGGAAACCCAAGCAGACACAAGGAGAATGAGCAAATTCCACACAGACAATCGCCTGAGGTCCAAGTCGTTGATATTTTCCATTCAACCTGTTCAAAGATGTTATTACACACCTCTGGAGGGCTGTTTAACTCATCAAAATTATTAAATGCAAATCCTTTACCCAGATTCCCAAATATATTTAACAGTTGAGCAAGGAAATCAATGTAATAACAAACCCAGTAAACCGGCAGCATCAGTGGAGAGGGAACCAGTGTCAAAGTTGTGCCTTGTGAAGAAGACTCAAAACATTTGCTCAATTTTCTGTAATCACAAACCCTGAGTTTCTCTGGTGTAAAAGTCCTCATATCTTTGTTTTTCAGACTATAAACTCAAATGAGACTTGGACTGCAACTAGTGAAGAATCAAGCGTGTTTTGTAAATTGAAAATCAAGCTTTGTATATTGTTGAGCTGTGCGAGACAATGCTGCTTTTTGAAGCAGTAAGAGGGAGAATTCGAGACTGAGTGACACCAAGGGTCTTTTGAGTTAAGGAAATACTGCCTGGAAACAGCCCTCTGATTGGTTGAACTGCAAAATGTTTAAAAGCTGCCATTGCAGCTGGAAAGTAAAAACTTGCACAGCCTGTAGCTGGAAAACATCTATCTCTCCCACTCTTGCTCTCTGTGTGGGGAGACACAGAAAACTTAAAAGACTTCTAAAATAAGAAAATGCTCATGTCCACCTGATCAACCCTTGAATCAAAGAACTCTATCAGACAGCATTGGGTCATTGTTGCTAAAATCAAAATGATTGAGAGAAAATAACTCTCTTCCTCATAGCCTGGTCTTTTGATCTTTGGAATTTTGTTTACTCGTCTACATTATTTTTTCCACCACAGTTTCTATCTCAAACAATCAGTGTTTTGGCTGTCTTAGTCATGAATGAAAGTGTGTATTTGGAGGTTCTGAAAAGGTATAGTTTAAGTTGTATAGCTGTAGATTAGATATCCTTTATTTTCTCTACTCTTGTTAAAGTTAAGTGTGTTACAATAAGTATTACCAATAAAACTTCATTTGAATCACTTTTTTTATTCGCTCGTGGGGCAAGGGCATCACCGGTTGACCAGCATTTATTGCCCCATCCTAGCTGCCCTTGAGAGAGTGGTGGTGAGCTATCATTTTTAACAGCTGCAGTCGAAGTGCTCTACGTAAACCTACAATGCTATTAGGAAGGGAATTCCAGGATTCTTACCCAGCGACAGTGAAGGAACGACGATATATTTCCAAATCAGGATGGTGAGTGGCTTGGAGGGGAACTAGCAACTGGTGGTGTTCCCATGTATCTGCTGCCCTTGTCCTTCGAGATGCAAGTGGTTATAGGTTTGGAAAGAGCCAAGGATCTTTGGTGAATTTCTGCAATGCACCTTGTAGATAGTACACACCGCTGCTACTGAGCATCAGCAGTGGAAGGAATGGATGCTTGTGGATGTAGTGCCAATCAAGCATGCAGTTTTATTCCTGGATTGTGTCAAGCTTCCTGAGTGTCGTTGGAGCTGCACCCATCCAGGCAAGTAGGAAGTATTCCATCACACTCCTGACTTGTGCCTTGTAGATGGTGGACAGGCTTTGGGGAGTCAGAAGGTCAGTTACTCACTGCAATATTCCTAGCTTCTGACCTACTCGTTTAGCCACTGAATTTATAAGGTGAATCCAGTTAAGTTTCTGGTCAATGGCAACCCCCAGGATGTTAGTAGTGGAGAATTCAGTGATGGTTAACACCATTGAGTGTCAAGGGCAGTGGTTAGATTGTCTCTTGTTGAAGATAGTCATTGCCTGACATTTGTGTGATGTGAATGTTACTTGCCACTTGTCAGCCCAAGCCTGGACATTGTCCAGATCTTGTTACATTTGAACATGGACTTGTTCAGTATCTGAGGAGACACAAATGGTGTTGAACATTGTGCAATCTTGGGGGAAAAGCCCCACTTCTGACCCTATGATGGAGGGAAGGTCATTGATGTAGCAACTGAAGATGATTGAACCTAGGTCTTTACCCCCAGGAACTCTTGCAGAGATGTTCTGGAGTTGAGATGACTGACTTCTAACCACTGCAACCATCTTCCTATGTGCCAGGGATGATTCCAAACAGGGCAGAGTTTGCCTCCGATACTCATTGATTGTTGTTTTGCTAGAGCTCCTTGATATCACACTTAGTCCAATGTGGCTGTGACTCCCTGAATAGCAGACACTCAGGCAAACTGGTCATCTGGGTAGTCTCACTGGAACTTTACATATTTTGGGACGGTTTGTGAAACAGGGGGGCACAATTATCAGGGCACTGTTACCTGTTAAGTCACGGCACCACAGTACTTTGCTTTGCCATTACAACAACAATTTATATTGATGTAGCATTGTCAATGTAGCAAAGGAGCTGCACAGGAAGTTAAACAAACAAAACCTGACACTGAGTTGAATAAGGCACTAATAGCTCTGTCCAAAACCTTGGTCAAAGAGGTAGGTTTTAAGAAGTACCTTAAATGGGGGAGCGGGGGGGAAACGAGAGGTGGAGAGGAAGAGAAGCAGGGAGAGGGTGTTCCAGTTCATAGATAGCTGAAGGCACAGCCAGTAATGCTGTAGCGATTAAAATCAGGGATGCTCAAGAGGCCTGAAATGGTGAGCCATAAATATATCTTGGAGGAATGTGGGGCTGCAGGAGATTGCAGAGACTTTACTCTGTTCACAGCAAGGGGGGCATCACTGGCTAATCCAGCGTTTGTTGCTGACCCCTGACCGACCATGAGAGGGTGCTGGTGAGCCACCTTCTCAGCTCGCTGCAGGCCCAACGGTATAAGCACATCCACAGTGCTACTGGGGAGGAGGTCCCACAATTCCGACACATTCCCTCAATTTAGCAAAAGGTTCCAGCAGACCAGAGAGTAGCAAACATAACCCCTTCATTCAAAAAGGGAGGTGGCAGAAAACACAAAACTATAGGCCAGTTAGCTTGATGTCTGTGGACGAGGAGGGTCAGAGAGGAATCATGACTGCACAATTAGAAAAACTCGGGCTAGCTGGGAAAAATCAGCCCCGTTTCGTCAAAGGGATATCATGTTTAATCCATTTATAGGCATTCTTTGAAGAGTAACACGTGCTGTGGATAAAGGGGAGTGTGTAGACAAACTGTATTTGGATTTCTAGAAGGTATTTGATAAAGTGCCACATCAAAGGTTATTGTGGAAAATGAAAACTCATGGTTTACAGGGTAAGATCAGCATGGGTTGAAGATTTGCTGCTGGCAGAAAACAGTAAGTAAGCATAAATGGGCCATGTCTCTATTGACATTTGGGGCAGCGCAGTGGCTCAGTGGTTAGCACTGCTGCCTCACAGCACTAGGGACCCAGGTTCGATTCCAACCTCGGGTGACTGTCTGTGTAGAGTTTGCACATTCTCCCTGTGTCTGCGTGGGCTTCCTCCAGGTGCTCCGGTTTCCTTCCACAGTCCAAAGACGTGCAGGTTAGGTGGATTGGCCATGCTAAATTCCCCATAGTGTCCAGGGATGTGCAGGCTACGTGTGTTAGCCATGGGAAATGCAGGGTTACAGGAATAGGGTGGGTCTGGGTGGGATGCTCTTCAGAGGGTCAGTGTGGACTCAATGATTCCATGACAAGTGGAGATCTGCAGAGGTCTGTGTTTACGCCTCAACGTTTTACAATTTACATTAAGTGAGGGGAGTGAAGGCATGGTAGATTCACAGACCACACCAAAAATGGAAGGAAAATGTGTAGAAGTTGCAGAGATATACAGATAGGTTGTTTGAGTGGCTAAAAAGCTGTCAGATGGAGTACAACATGAGGAAATGTGAAATTGTTCACTCTGTCTGAAAGAACAACATTAGTTAAATGGAGAAGAACCGCAGAATTCTGAGGTACAGCGAGAATCATCAAGGAAGCCCTACAGTATGGAAACAGGCCCTTCAGCCCAACAAGTCCACACCAACCCTCAGAGCATCCCAACCTACCCTTTCCCTGTAACCTACGTAATCTGCAGATCCCTGGATGGGATGGGCAATTTAGCATGGCCAATCCATCCTAGCCTGTACATCTTTGGACTGTGGGAGGAAACCAGAGCACCTGGAGGAAACCCACACAGACACAGGGAAAATGTGCAAACTCCACACAGACAGTCACTTGAAGGTGGAATCGAACCTGGCGCTATGAGACACCAGTGCTAACCACAGTGCCACCAAGCCTGGCGTTCTGGTGGAAGACTCTCAAAAGCCTAGCATTCAGGTACTGCACATAATCAAGGTGGCTAAAGTAATGCTATCTTTTATTGTATGAGGAATTGCACCTAAAAGTAAGGACGTTATGCTTCAGTTATACAGGGCATTTGATGAGACCATATCTTGAATACTATGTACAGTTTTGATCTCTTATTTAAGGAAGAATGTAAATGTATTGGAGGTGGTTCACAGTAGGTTTACTACATTGATATCTGGAATGAGAAGTTGTCTTATGAGAGGAGAGAGATTTAAAAAAGACATGAGGGGCAACGTTTTTACACAGAGTGGTTCGTGTGTGGAATGAACTGCCAGAGGAAGTGATGGATGTGAGTACAGTTACCATGTTTAAAAGACATTTAGATAATTACATGAATAAGAAATAGTGGAGGGATATGGGCCAAGTGCAGGCAGGTGGGACTAGTTTAGTTTGGGAACGTGGTGAGCATGGGCTAGATGGACCGAAGAATCTGTTTCCGTGCTGTATGACCCTATGGAATGTTGGACAGGCTGCATTTGTTTCCACTGGAGTTAGAAGATCAAGGGGTGACATAATTGAAATGTACATGATCCTGAATGGTTTGGACAAAGTGAACGTTGAAAGGATGTGTGTCAGTCCAGAACTAGGGGCACCGTTTAAAAATTAAGGTTGGCCGTTTTCGGACATAGATGAGGAGAATTTGTTTCTTTCAAAGGGCTGTGCAATTCTGGAACTCTCTGTCTCAGAAGATGGTGAAGATGAGATCACTGAATATTTTTAAGACAGAGGTGGATAGACTCTGGTTAGGGCAGGGGAATCGAGGATTAAATGGCAGAGCAGATTTGAGGGGCCAAATGGTCTACTTCTGTATTTGGTATTTTTGAGGTCTTCATAATTCCTTAATCAGTGTCCAACCCTGCAATCCCACCCCACTGTTTACTACAGTCAGCATTTTAAACATGATATTATCATACATATTCTTGTCAACACCACCTTAATTCAAGCCTAGCATTCTGTTCCATAGAGCAGCTGTAATTTTTCTTTTACCTGGTTTGAACATCAAGGGATCATTCTCGAAGAGCTCCAGTGATTTAAAAACATTCTCAAACTTCTCCTTGATAAAGAATTCGTCGTACTCAGAATCTTTCTTAATTTGGATGGTTTTGTTGTTTTTCCCTGAGTTTTCAGCTTTATCACTCTCTGATTTTGGCTGTTTGTCCTGTTGCGTGTGGTCACCCTCCTTTCCCAGTTCTGAAGCCTCCTTCTGTTTCTCTGTGTTGCTTTCTTCTTTAGTGCCTTGATCAGAAGCTTTGGACTTCACCTCCTCTTTAATAAGCCTCTTGTCCTTTTCTTTTTGCTTTTGTACCTTCTTAACATCCTTCTCATAGTGCCGAATGCCACTCAGATGAGACAGTAACATTCTGGTAGTTATCATCACCTATCGCAAGACACAGAATAGTGTTTTTCAGATTTTTAAACTATACATAAATATTAACATCTTACACCCTAATGCAGAGATAGCAAGAACTGCCAATGCTGGAGTCTGAGATAACACTGATGCTGCCTGGCCTGCTGTGTTCCTCCAGCTCCACACTGTGTTATTACATCCTAGTGCACCTGCTGCTATTGTGTTTCTGAATCCACACATTCTGTAAGTTTCAATGGCCACACTTACAATGAAAATTACCTATGTAACCCTGTCTCACTTGCATCTTAATTTTGTGTCTCCTGGCTCTTCAGCCTGTGCTCCTATGTTCCAACCAAACTGTCATCAGACTAGCTATTAAAGAGCAAATAATATTGAAATTACAAGAGAAACAGGGGTTACAAAGGAATAAATGAATTAGGAACAGGAGAAGGCTTCTTGTGACTGCTTCACTATTCAAGAAGATCATGGCTGATCTGATTATTCCACATTCCTGCTACCCTGAGAACGGTAATCTACCTACCTCTGCCTTAAAATTATTCAAAGCCTTTTGAGGAAGACAGTTCCAAAGACTCTCATCCCTCTGCGGGCAAAAGCTTTCCCTCAGCTCTCTTAAATTTGTGACCTTTAGTTATTAGGCAGCGACCTTGGTTCTAGAACTGAAGTGCTTCTAGGTCTGGGTTTTCTGAAGCATCCCTCTTTGTTGTGGTAATAATACCATCCTTAATGAACAAGGCCACCTCTCCACCATTTCTGAGCTTCCTAAATGTCTTGTACCCTTCAATATTCAGGTCCCAATTTAACTCATCCTGCAGTCATATCTCTGTTATTTGGCTGTTATTTCTATTTATCCTTTTTATGACTTTTGTAACTCCTAACTTTATCTGTTGATTTACTTAGAAATGAACTCACTATGCCTTCCTGTTGCAATCATTTCCCATATTATGACCTTTCTCTCTTGCCTTGTCTCTACTCTTTGGTCTACCTACAGTTTCCCAAATTGGACTCCTTGACCTGCTATTTTGGAGAAAGTCCTCTCCACTTCCCCACGTAAGGTGTTTGTTACAAGGCTCCCAGTATGGCTGAGGCATAGACTGTCCACAATTCTACAGCTTCCACTTTCACCTGAATTGGTACCTGTTCCCTAGCAGAACCTGCTTCTCCCATACCAGTCATGCATTTGTTTCTCTGATCTTATTAACCCTACACCAATTCCCTCATGGCTCAGGTAATAATCCAGATTATCTTCTTTGAAGTTCTGCTTCTTAATTTGGTGTCTGGCTCCTTGGATTGACTGTACCAGAACCACTTGCCCTGCATGTATTGTGGGTACTTACAGGAACTACAAGGACTGGACCTTCCTTGTCTCACTGCAAGTTCCTCTCCAGCTCTGAGTCGATGTACCAAACCCTGGCACCAGGAGGGCAACACAGCCTTCCGGACTCTCACTCTTTGCTGCACAGATTGGATTACATTTGCACATGGTGATCTAATTATTGCTGTTCTTGAACACCACTTCACCATGAGACTACACGTGACATTGCCTCTTCTAACGCAGTCATACAGGACACTAATAAATATCAGTTCTGGCTCAGTTGACAGCACTCTCACCTGAGTCAGAGAATGTGGCTTCAAGTTCCACACCAAATGCTTGAGCACAAAATTGAGATTGATACTTCAGCGGTAAGGTAGTGCTGCATGGTCAGAGGTACTGTCTTTCAGAGGAGATGTTAATTAAGGCCATGAGTGATGTCAAAGGTCACTATTTAGAAGAAAAGGTAAATATCGATCCCTTCATGAACTTAACTGAAGTAGAGATTATCTGTTCATTATCTTGTTTCTATTTGTGGGAGCTTACTGTGTAAAAATTGGTTGTCAATGTTTCCTACATTACAAAAGAATCACTTTGGGATGTCCCATTTGTGCAAATGGTGCTACAGAAATGCATGCCTACTGTAGATGAGCCCCATTATGTCATAAAATTATAAGAAATAGAAACAGAGGAAGTCCTCTGCAAGGAGGCTTCAAGGTGATTTAGACAAGTTGACTGAGTGGGCAAACATGTGGCAGATGCAGTACAGTGTGGCTAAATGTGAAGTTATAAACCTTTGTTAGGAAGTCCCTGTTGGTCCTGCGTTCCACCATGACATCCAGGAATGGGAGCTGTTTGTTCTTTTCCTCTTCCCTAGTGAATCTGATCCCGGTGAGAGTGTTTATTGGTTCATGTGTGTCCTCTAATTTGGTCCATTTAATAATTACAAAGGTGTCGTCCACATATCGTACTCATAGTTTCGGTTGGATTAGCAGAAGGGCCAAGCTTTCAAGTCTCTGCATCACCGTTTCAGCTATGAACAGATCAACGGGACACCCATGGATCACCTATTTCCAGACTAATAGCTGAAATGGTGATGCAGAGACTTGAAAGCGTGCCCTTCCCCTAATCCAACCGAAACTATGGATACGCTACATGGATGACACCTTCGTAACAAAACAAAGGGACGAGTATTATATAAATGGTGATATATTGGGAAGCGTCTAAGGTTTTTGAGTAGATTTGTAGCTCGGGTTGTGGATGTTGTGGTTGGTTGGCTCGCTGAGCTGGTTCAATGTTCCGCAGATATTTCATTACCCTGCTGGGTAACATCATCAGTGCAGCCTCCGATGAAGCGCCGTTGTGTTTTCCCGCCTGTTATTTAAACTCTGGAGTCCGTTGAGCTGGGTTACCTCACTTCTGGTTTTCTCTCGCAATGGAGTGTATATCGGGTCTAGCTCAATGTGTTTGTTGAGTGTGGAGAGCCAGGCCTCTAGGAATTCCCGTGCTTGTCTCTGTTTGGCCTATCCCAGGATCCTATGTTGTTCCCAATCAAACTGGTGGTTTTCCTTATCCATGTGGATGGAGGTGAGTGAGTATTGGTCGTGTCTTTTTGTTGCTAGTTGATGTTGGTGTATCTTGTGGCTGATTTTCTTCCTGCTTGTCCAATGTAATGTTTCTTGCAGCCTTTGCAGGGAATCTTGTATATGACATTGGTCCTGTCCACAGTGGGTAAGGGGTCTTTGGTTTGGGTTATCAGTTGGCGTAGGGTTCATGTGGGTTTGTGTGCTACTCTGATGCCCAGTGTTCATAGGAGTCTTGTGGTCAGTTCAGATGTGTTCCTGATGTAAGGTAGCGTGATGTGTGTCGAGGCGTGTAGTATCTTCCTGGTGTCGATCGTGAGGTAATCCAGCTCAATGGACACCAGAGTTTAAATAACAAGCGGGAAAACACAATAGTGCCTCATCGGAGGCTGCACTGATGATGTTACCCAGCAGGGTAATGAAACTTCTGCGGAACATCGAACTAGCTCGGCGAGCCAACCAACCACAACATTGGGAAGTGTGGATGTGCAAAGAGATATGTACACCTTGTACACTAGTCAATGAAAGTAGACATGCAGGTGCAGTAAGCAATTAGGAAGGCAAGTGCTATATTGGCCTTCATTGCAAGAGGATAAGAGTTCAGAAACAGGGATGGCTTACTGCTGTTATATAGGCCTTGGTAAGACTACATCTGGAGTGTTGTGTGCAGTTTTGGTCTCCCTAAGAAGAAACATGCTTGCCATAGAGGGAGCGCAAAGTGCAAGTTCACTAGATTGATACCTGGGATGGTAGGTCTGTCCTGTGGGAGAGATTGGTTCGACTTGGGCCTAGAATTTAAAAGGATGGGAGGGGACCTGATCGAAGTGTATAACATTATATCAGGGCTGGACAGAGTAGATGCAGGGAGGATGCTTCGTCTGGTTAGGGAGTCCAGAACTGGGGGAGAGTGTCTCAGTATTTGGGGTAGACCATGTAGGACTGAGATGAGGAAAAATTTCTTCACTCAAAGGGTGGCAAACTCTTGGAATTCTCTACCACAAGAAGAGGCCAAGTCACTGAATATATTCAGAGACTGATACACTTTTAGGTACGAGGAGAAAGCAGGAATATGGTATTGAGACAGAAGATCAGCCATGATCATAATGAACAGTAGAGCAGGCTCGAAGAGCCAAATGGCCTACTCCTGCTCCTACTTTCTATGTTTCTATCCTTAACATGGTACAGTGTCCCAAGGTGCTTCATGTTGACGATGGTGTGACTTTAAGAAGTTATTTTATCCTGGCATTTTTTTTGAAGAGAGATTGTAAGGCAGAGGCGCTGAGCAGTCTACCAGAACCACTACAATAAACAGCTTGGGAGGCTATGTTTTTATTTTAAACAGCCTGAATGAATGTGGCGAGCTCTCACTGATCAGGACATCTGCATTGTTACATTCGGCTTTAAGCAGAAGCTGTTAGGGTCTCAACAGAGTTGGAAGCTTCAGTGAATGTCTCCTGGCCTCTACTCTCTGAATTTTCTCTTGATGCTTTTTCCTCCTAGATTGGAGAAATGCATGTGAGAATTTTTGCCAAGGGGTGTGTTTATGTAATGTCACTATATTGGAACAGCTAGTACAGTCATAGAGCTATACAGCATGGTCCAACTCGTCCATGTCTACCAGGTATCCTAAATTAATCTAGTCCCATTTGCCAGAATTTGGCCCATATCCCTCTAAACCCTTCTGATTCATGTACCCATCCAGCCTTTCAAATGTTGTAATTTTACCAGCCTCCACCACTTCCTCTGGCAGCTTGTTCCATAAATGCACCACCCTCTGCATGAAAAAGTTGCCCCTTAGATCCCTTTTAAATCTTTCCCCTCTCACCTTAAACCTGTGCCCTCTAGTTTTGAACTCTCCTACCCTATCTATGTCTTTTATAAACCTCTATAAGGTCACTCCTCAGCCTCCGATGCTCCAAGGAAAATAGCCCCAGCCTATTCAGCCTCGTCCTTTAGCTCAAACCCTCCAACCCTGGCAACATCCTTGTAAATCTTTTCTAAACTCTTTCAAGTTTCACAACATCCTTCCTATAGCAGGAAGACCAAAACTGAATGCAGTATTCCAAAAGTGGCCTAACCAATATCCTGTACAGCCGCAACAAGACCTCCCAGCTCTGTGCCAACAGTCATACACCTCTAATCCACAAACTGTCACAAAATGTATGAATCAATGCACTGACCAATAATGGCCAGCATATGAAAGACCTTCTTCACTATCCCTTCTACCTGCGACTCTACTTTCAAGGAACTATGAACCTACACCCCAAGGTCTCTTTGTTCAGCAACACTCCCCAGAACCTTACCATTAAGTGTATAAGTCCTGCCCTGATGTGTCTTTCCAAAATGCAGCACCTCACATTTATCTAAATTAAACTCCAGCTGCCACTCCTTGGCCCATTGGTCCATCGGATCAAGGTCCTGTTGTACTCTACACCTCCAATTTTGGTGTCATCTGCAAATTTACCAATCATCCCACCTATGTTCACATCTAAATCAGTTATATAAATGACAAAAAGCAGTGGACCCAGCACCAATCCTTGTGGCACACCGCTGGTCACAGGCCTCCAGTCTGAAAAGCAACCCTCCACTGCCGTCCTCTATCTTCTACCTTCAAGCCAGTTCTGTATCCACATAGTTGGTTCATGTGATCTAACCTTGCTAACCAGTCTACAATGCAGAACGTTGTCAACTGCCTTACTGAAGTCCATATAGATCACGTCCACCACTTTGCCTTCATCAATCCTCTTTGTTACTTCGTCAAAAAACTCATTTAAATCAGTGAGACACGATTTCCCACACACAAAGTCATGTTGACCATCCCTTTGTCAGTCCGTGCCTTTCCAAATACATCTAAATTCTGCCCCTCAGGATCCCCTCCAACAACTTGCCCATCACCGAAGTCAGGCTCACCGGTCTATAATTCCTTGGCTTTTCCTTACCACCTTTCTTAAATAGTGGCATCATGTTAGCCAATGTCCAGTCTTCCGGTACCTCACCTGTGACTATCGATGATACAAATATCTCAGCAAGGGGCCCAGCAATCACTTCCCTAGCTTCCCATAGAGTTCTAAGGACCTGATCAGGTCCTGGGGATTTATCCACATTTATGCATTATAAGACGTCCAGCACCTCCTCATCTGTAATATGAACATTTTTCAAGATGTCGCTATTTATTTCTCCAAGTAATAGTTACTGTTTCTATTATTCTGTTAAATTTTCCAATAGAGTTAAGTTATTCTAACTTCCTCTTTCTTTGGTTGTATTTTAAGTACAGTGTTTAAATAAATTGTGTTTTGCTTAACATCGAGTAGTTTGACCAGTCACATTGCATCGGGAACAGGCATTTCACATTTGCCTTTAAAATAAGAAAAAAGTTAGGGTCTAGAATACCCTCTTAAAATATTTTCAGAGGGTCTGCTCTGATCCATAACAAACAGAATCTGACACTGAGGGACCTGACAAGATCCCTGGGCAAGTGACTGAAAGCTTCATTACAGAGGACAGTTTGAGGAAGCCTCTTAAAGATCAAAGATCTGGAGAGGTTTACAGAGCTCAGTGACCAGTCCCAACTGCTGGCAGACAAGCTATTAAAATTAAAAATGCTTGAGAGACCAGATTTAGAGGGGCTTAGAGATCTTGGAGGGTTGTGGAACTGGAGGAGATTTCAGAAACAGGAAGGAATAAGAGGCTCAAAAACAAGGGTGCGAAATCTAAATGTAAATTTCTGAAGTGGGAGCTAACAGAAGTCAATGCAAGCACAGGGATGACGGACACATCGGACATTTGGGCAAGGGCAGTTGTTTTAGTTAAAGTAGACACGGCCTTTCCACCTGTCATCCCATGTCCCTAAGGGATCTATAAAAAGTTTCAGATTTCTGTATTCTTATCTGCATTGGCCAGTATGTAATCTCTGCTGTTGCCTTGCAGTAGGGACAGCGACTCTGAATTTCCAAACTTGTCTGGGGCTCCCTGGGGTTGACAGTATTTTTAGCACATCCCTGGGAACATGCTGGTATTTGCAGGGATTTCTGGAATGCATCAAGATTTGTAAAGCCAATTCGGCCTTGACCATGGCTGTCTTTCAATCCGAACGTAACCTTTTCTCCCTCTGATCACCTCCTCCCATCTAGCACCTTCATCCCTCCAGTATGCATTTCCTTCTGTACTTCACTGCTATCTATTCCACACTGCCAGAACTACATGTTTTAGAGCTACTCAAAGTGTACTCGAAGAGAAAGCTCACGGTCATAAGCTTCGTGGCTCCCATGGAGTTCTGACCAAATATAAACAGGGTAAATGCTGAGAGGATGTTCCCCATCATGGGAGAGTCTCGGACCAGATGGCATAGTCTCAGAATTTGAAACCGAGATAAGGAGAAATTTCTTCTCTCTGAGGGTTGAGAGTTTTTAGAACTCCTAGACACAGGGAGCTGTGAGGGCAGAGTCCTTGTGTATATTTAAGCCTGAAATAGATTTTTGATCAGTCAGGGAATCAAGGGTTACAGGGAAAACACAGAAAGTGGACATGTGTAGCACTGGAACAGTCATGATCCTTGTGAATAACGGAGCAGGCTCAGGGGGTCAAATGGCCTACTCCTGTTCCTATTTCTTATGGTCTTCACAACCATGAGGGCCCTTTAAATCCTTGTGTTTTTTAATGGCCCAACTGATTGGCTCGTTAAAAGGTCAGCTAAGAGGTAGGCTTTTAAAATCCAATTTAAAAATCTCCGAAGTTTAAACACTTTACATCATGTCCCGTACCTCAGTATTCACAACGCATACCTCCCCACAAAATAGCCCCGCCCATCTCACTCGGGGGGTGGTGGCACTTTTCATGCCTCAAAATGGGGTCAAAGTGGAAGAGGAATTGGCAAGCATTGCTATTTATGATCAGCTGATAGGTATCACATATCTCTGCTCCCCATGTTACAGACTCGCACACTTTCTCAACTTCACCCTACCAAATTCCTCCACCCTCCCTAAAAACTTTTAAGGACACAGGGTAAGTCATTTAGGACTGATATGAGGAGAAATTTCTTCAACCCAGGGAGGGCTGCACCTGTGGAATTCTCTGTGATGGTAAACGGTTCAGGCCAAAACATTAAAGTTTCCAAGAAAGAGTTTGATATAGTTCTTGGGGCTAAAGGGCTTATAGGCTATGGGGAGAAAGCAGGAACGGGGCTGAGTTGGATGATCAGACATGATCATGTTGAATGGCAGAGCAGGTTCAAAGGGCCGAAAGGTTCCTGCTCCTATCTTCTATAATCTCCTGCGGGACTCCCTTTCACGCTTGCTCAGCCTATCCTGATTCTTTCATCCTTGTATAGTCATAGAGTCATACAGCATGGAAACAGACCCTTAGGTCCAACCAGTCCATGCCGACCATAATCCCAAACTAAACTAGTCCCACCTGCCTGTTCCTGGTCCATACCCTCCAAACCTTTCTTATTCAGCATCCACCAATTTCTCAGGAAGTTCATTCCACATGCGAATTACCCTCTGTGTAAAAAATTTGCCCCTCATGTCTTTTTTAAATCTTTCTCCTTCAAAAAAGCGCCTTCTAGTCTTGAAATCCCCCATCCTAGGGAAAAGACAACTACCATTAACTCTATTTCCCTCTCATTATTTTACAAACTTCTATGTCGCCTCTCAATCTACCACGCTCCAGTGAAAAAGAGAGTCCCAATCTATCCTGCCTTTCTTTATAAATCAAACCTTCCATACCTGGCAACATCTTGGTAAGTCTCTTCTGAACCCTCTCCAGCTTGATCATATCCCTCCTATAACTGGGTGACCAGAAATGGACACAGTATTCCAGAAGAGGCTTCACCAATGTCCTGTACAACCTCAACATGACTTTCCAACTCCGATACTCAAAGGACTGAACAACAAAGGCAAGCTCAGTCCTTTGAGTACAGGAGTTGGGAAGTCATGCTGAGGTTATACAGGACATTGGTGAGGCCTCTTCTGGAGTACTGTGTCCAGTTCCCGATTTTAGAAACATTCTTCTCAATCTTCTCCCCACGTCTCCAGTGCACGGAGAGTTTAACTGCAGAGAGTTCTCTAAGATTCTGAATAAAATTAACCTTACCTCATGGCTTTTGCAATCTATTCTTCTGAAAATATTTCTTTTATGACTTTACGTCACGTCTCTTCATATTCAGGTATCTATTCCCAGAACCCATTGTTCCTTTACTCCATCTTCTTTCTTACTGTTTCAAGTCAGTAAGTGGGCTCCTTATTCCTCCATCTAAATTGAAGCATCTCTCACTCTGCTGGATTAAATTTAACTTGCCACTTATCTACCCTGTTTTGCATCTCAGCACATATCCTCCTGAGTTTTGGTGCAGTCGTTCATTTCATAAGCTGTGCCCACACTTGCCCAGCCAAGCTTGCACTATTGGCAAACCTTGACAATGTTCTTCCCATCTCGAATCATTTCTGTTTGAGACGAACGCTGAGGTAGACCCAGCACCCAGCCCCGAGGATTACCATGACCTCTTTTGTACCGGTCCTTAACACCTCCCCTCTCTTTTCGGTAGACATCTTCCGATCCAGTTCACCAGCTGAGCCCTGACTCTACACATCCTGCTTTTCTTGAGCCATGGCAGTCGATGTAGTGTAGGGGCGCCCATAGTGCTGCTATGCAGTGAGTTCTAGGATTTGCACCCAGTGACACTGATTTATTTCCAAGTCTGGATAATCTGTGGCTTGGAGGACAGTGGGTAGGTGGGGTGTTCCCCTGTGCCTGCTGCTTTTAAACTGCTGGACGGTAGTGGTTGCGAGTTTGGAAAGTGCTGTTGAAAGAGCCATGGTGAATTTCTGCAGTGAATCTTACAGACAGTACAAACAGAAAGCTGACGTTTCTGGTTGGGCCTGGCCTGCTGTGTTCCTCCAGCTCCACACTGTGTTATCTCAGACTCCAGCATTGGAAGTTCTTACTATCTCTGAATGTTTCTTCTGAGCTGTGTGGGTGAAGCTGCTCCGATGTTCCGCACAGAGCAATTGACATCAGCACACTAAACACGACACTGATGTCTGGTTCCAGAAATCGCTTCTCAGAGACCCACGCAGCTGGTGAGAAAATTAGAGGGAACGCCACACACAGTTGCCACTGTGTGTTGGTGATGGTGATGGAGGGAGTCAGTGGGTTAGATGGGCTGATTTGTCTTGGATGGTGTCAAGCTTCCTAAGCGTAAGTCACCCTCATCCAGAAGACTATTCTATTATGCGCAAGTGAGATATCATTTCATAGAGTCATACAGCATGGAAACAGACCCTTCGGTCCAACCAGTCCATGCTGACCATAATCCCAAACTAAACTAGTCTCAATTGCCTGCACTTGGCCCATATCTCTCCCAACCTTTCCTATTCATGTATTTATCTAAAGGTCTTTTAAACATTGTACCTGTAGCCTCATCTACTACTTCCTCTGGAAGTTCACACATGAACCACTCTCTGTGTAAAAAAAATTGCCTCTCATGTCTTTTTAAAATCTTTTAAAAAATCTTTCTGCTCTCACCTTAAATATATTGCCAGACTGACTTGAGTAACTGGAAGCAGCGTGTGCACATGGAGCACAGACATTTGAAGAACTACACCTTCAGATTGCCACAGAAAAGCACCATCCCAGGAAGGAGTTTGTGGCACTGACCCCTACAGCAGCAACATTCCCTGTCTAACCAACAACACTTTGCTGGAATTAGAGAGTGTAGTCCCACCTGGAGACTCACAATGGTTGAGCGATACATGTGAATCCTCCCTAATAATACTAAAACAACTAGAGGAAAGGGGGACTTCACTGCAGTTTGTGCGATCTTGCAGCGTGCGAACTGGCTGTAAACTCTTCCATAATATGACGATGACTACTGTTCAATAGTAATTCATTACTGCGAAACAATTTGGAATGGCCTGCAGCCATGAAATAATGACATAAATTCAAATCTTGGTGGGAGTGTACCTTAGTCAGGGCTGACTTGCCCAAGTCACGCACTACTATTGAATTGATAAAAATTTTTGCATTCTCAGGATGCCCTAAGAAGATGGGAAAGTGGTGTTGAGGCCACAGTCAGATCTTATTAAATGGCAGGGAAAACTCAAGGAGCCAAATGGCCTATTGGTGCTCCTAACTCATTTGCTTGTTTGTATAACTTGTAACTGATCAGGAGCTGGATCACATCCCAGTTGCATTGAGGTGAAGGAATTATTTCCATCATTTTATTCAGCATCACAGATTCCAGAATTGTAGTATCACACAGAGCAATTTGGGAAGCTGCTCGCTATTATCTTCTGATTGTTCAAACAAATCGCAGATAGAGGGGTTAGGGTTACCCAGCCTGGCTGACAAACGAAAGGAAAAGAGCCCAGATTAAAGGGCATTTCACACTGTGTCCTTTATCTCTCAGTCAGCTTCCTGCTAAAGGTATAGGTAACGTTGCAATGTGGAGCTCCCCTCATACATTTACTGTTTTGTATGGTTACAACAGAGACAATGTTTCAATAAAGTTCTTACTTTCTCTCTTTCATACTCCTTTTCTGGAAATTCTGGAACATATTTCTGGACTGGGGCATCGAAATCCAGCTTTCCCGCTTCCCAGAGCTTGGCAACAGCAGTCGTGGTAAGGGATTTGCTGATACTAGCAATACGCATGACTGTTTCTGGATTACACAACACCCGGTTTTCCACATCGGCATATCCCAGGCCTTAAAGAAAGTCAGAACAACAAACGAAAGAGCTTCTTCAGTAACAGTGCAGGTCAAAGGTCCTGACAACGTCTAGCCTTGGGCTGACAAGTGGCAAATAGCATTCAAGTCACACAAGTACCAATTGATGACTGCCTCCAACAGGAGAGAATCTAACTATCTCCCCTTGATCACTGAATCCTCCAATGATAACCTCCCTGGAGGGATTCAGTTACCATTAATGAGAAACTGAACTGGACCAGCCATATAAATACTGAGGCCACAGAAGCAGGACACAGGTGGGAATTCTGCAGGGAGTAAGTCCTTTGATAGCTCCCTAGACATGATAGCTATTATGAAGAGGTGGTGCAGGGTGACCAAGATTGGGAACACAATATTCTGGAAGAGTAGGCAAAAATGAAGAAGAGGTGGAGTATCATTATCAATAGAGGAAAGTATCAGATGATAAGCAACAGAGGTGCAATAGATGCAATGTGGAAGCAATAAGGAATATAAGGGTAATAAATCACAAGTAGGAACCATAACTGGAGTACTGTGTACAGTTTTGGGCCCGTATTTAATAAAGGAATTAATAAACAATGAACTGACATTGGAGGCAATTAAGAGAGATTCATTAATCTGATTCCAGGGATGAAGGGCTGACTTACCAAGAAAAAATCACCAGACTAGGCCTTTATTCACTAGGGTTTGGAAGAATGCAAGTAGTTGAAACAATCAAAATCCTGAAGGAGCTTGACAGGATAGATGTTGTGAAGAGAGAGATAGAGAGAGGGGTAGAAAGATATATAGAGAGGCAGAGAGATAGAGAGAGAGACAGAAAGAGAGAGATAGAGAGAGAGATAGGGAGAGAGATAGGGAGATAGAGCTAGAGAGAGTTGGAGAGAGAGAGAAAGAGAAAGGAGATAGAGAAATTGTGCATGTAAAATCTGGAATGCGGGATCCTACTTACAGATTAAGGAACACTCATTTAAAACTGAGATGCAAAGGAATTTCTTCTCCCAGAAGGTAGCGAATGTCTGGACTTCTCTACCCCACAGAGTTGGGGGAGGCTAGATCACTACAAGTATTTAAAGTGGAAATAGACAGATTTTTGAAAGATGAGGGAGTTGATGGCTATGTTGAGCTGACAAGAAACGTGTTGAGGCCTCAAAAAGACACGATCTTAGTGAGCAGTGGGACAGGTTTGAGGACCCAAACGGCCTACTCTGATTCCTGTTTATTATGTTCTCCCAAGCCTGTCCACCGTCTACAAGGCACAGATTAGGATAATGGTAACTGAATCCCTCCAGGGAGGTTATCATTGGAGGATTCAGTGATCAAGGGGAGATAGTTAGATTCTCTCCTGTTCTCTCCACTTGCCTGAATCTAACAACACTCAAAAGATTCACTGCTGTCAACGATACATTTCTACCACCTTAAATATTCACTCCCTCCACCACCAATGCAGAGTGGCAACAGTGTGCCCCATTGACAAGATACCATGCAGCAAGTTACCAACCTTCACCAGTGGCACCTTTGAAACCTGCAACTTCTAGCAACTACAAGGACAAGGGTACTAGATGCATGGGAACATTACTACCCTTCCAAGTTATACACCATCTTAATTTGGAATTATGTCGCTTCTACTGAATTGTAATCATGAAACTTACTGATGAATCGCACTGTAGAAGCCTGGCCTCTTAGGCTAACATTATTCTTCCATGGCATGTGGACAAGGCCAGCGTTTGTTGCCCATTTCTAATGGGGCACTTGATAAGCCACTTTGGGGGACAGCTAAGAGTCAAGCACATTGCTGAGAATCTGGAATCACATGTAGGTCAAAGTAGGTGTAGGCTGGCAGATTTCTTTCACTGAAGGACATTAGTGAACCAGATGGGATTTTACATCAACCGATGACAGTTGTCAGTCACCATCAGGTGAGCTTTAAACTCCAGATTTTTTGGTGGAATTTCAATTAGCACCATCCTCTGTCCCCAGGGCATTGCCTGCACCTCTGGATTACAAAGCTAGTGACATCACTGTAGTGATTGTAATAGGGTCAGCCAAGTGGATCTCTTAGAATATAAAAGTTCCCCGATTGGGGCTGTTAATCTGGTCCAATCACAGAATCCCTAAAGAGTGGAAGCAGGCCCTTCAGCCCATCAAGTCCACACTGACCCTCCAAAGAGCATCCCACCCAGATCCACCCCTCCACCCTATCCCTGTAACCCTGCATTTCCCATGGCCAATCCACCTAACCTGCATGTCGCTGGACACTATGGACAATTTAGCACAGCCAATCCACCTAACTTGCTGGAGTCCTGATGAAGGGTGTAAACTCGAAACATCAACTTTCCTGCTCCTCTGATGCTGCCTTCCTCCAGCTCCACACTGTGTTGACTGCAGTTCTGAGGAAGGGGTCACCGGACCTGAAACGTTAACTCTGATTTTTTCTTCACAGATGCTGCCAGACCTGCTGAACTTTTCCAGCAACTGTTGACTGCACCTACCCTGAACATCTTTGGACTGTGGGAGGAAACCGGAGCACCCAGAGGAAACCCACGCAGGCACGGGGAGAATGTGCAAACTCCACAGAGACCGTCACACAGGTTCCTGGCGCTGTGAGGCAGCAGTGCTAACTACTGAGCCACTGTGCAATCAGGGAGCCGTGGGTGAATATAAGAACAGGAGAGTCAGACATCCTGTTTACTCTGAGAGCTGACTCTCAGGGAGCTGGATCAGTGTTAAGGACTCTCCATGTGTAAATAAAGAGTGACGTGGGATACAAGCCTCTGTGGAGTTATTTCAATTTGCACCATGCAACCGTCAGGTTGATGTAAAGGATTTCCCATCTCACTATTGAAAGCAGAGCAGTGGAAATCTCATCTATCCTGGTACACATTAGTTCCTTTTCCAATATAAATGAAAACAGAAAGCTGCTCTTTTGTTATTTTGCTGCTAATGGTGATCAAAATGACTGCTGGATTTCTCCTTATTACAGAAGCAACTCATTACCTATGAGACACTTGGGCTGTTAAAAGTATTGTAAAAATGCAAGCTCTTTCTTTAATAAAGGATTCTAAGTAGCATTATTTAGCTAATAATGATACATATAAAGAGGATGTCAGGCAAACTTGGAACCACAAAATGAATACAATAGTTTCTTTAAGCTTTCCACAGTGTGTTTTATCATTCACAATGATTCTCACCTCTTCACTGGAAACATCTAACCATGATGGTCACAACTGAGGCAATACAAACCTTCCGACCAAACTTCTTTCCCATCCACAGAAACACCAACGACAATCCCAGGGGCTCCCACTTCATCCTACAAGAGAGAACACGTAAAATCAGCTCTAAGCGCATCACAGAATCACTACAGTGCAGATACAGGCCACTCAGCCAATCGATTGTGCACTGTCCTTCCAAAGAACATCATAGCCAGTACAACCCCTACATCCTATCCCCCTAATAACCATAGGCAACCCACCTCGTCTGCACATCCTTGAACACTAAGGGACAATTTAGCATGGCCAATCCACTCAGCCTGCACATCTTTGGACTGTGCGAGGAAACCGGAGCACCTGGAGGAAACCCACACAGACTGGGAAGAATGTGCAAACTCCACCCAAAGGTGGAATCAAACCTGGGTCCCTGGCGCTGTGAGGCAGTAGTGCTAACTACTGAGCCACTGTATTGCCCATCGGTGAGAGAACGCACACCTCATTTAGTAACCATTAACGATAGCAAGATTGGCGTTATTGTTCGATCGCCTGATATGAAAGATGAGTTCATTTCGTCAGTTCAATCCATTACTCAGGCATCTACCCATAAATGAATCAGACGTTGAAGCTATTCAAACTGTGCATCAAAAACACGTGTCACCTGCAGAAAAGAAATTCAGAATGGCCTCACAGTAAAAGTCACCTCATTTTGAAGCACCGAATTAGACAGGCCAAATGATCGAAGGTTTAACTTGTAACCCATTACTGGGATCAGTTTCTCAACACCATTTACCCACCATTGCTCTACATTTCTTAATTTACTTCCAATAAAACTGAGGAGGGGTAAAATATTTTCTCTCAGGAAGATCGTGAAGCTTTGGAACTCTCTTCCTGAAAAGAGGGTGTAAGTGGAGTCCTTGAATATTTTTTACAGCAGAGGTAGATAGATTCTTGGTGAGCAAGAGGGGTGAAAGGTTAATGGCATTAAGCGAGAATGTGAAGTCGAGGTTACAACCAGATCAGCCATGATCTTATCGAATAGCCTACCCCTGCTCGACCTTATTCATCATCCCACATCGACCACTGAATCAAAGAGTTTTCAACCTCAGTGTCCCAGTTTGCTCCAAGCTGAGCTATCAGTTCCATACTGTCTGCATCACAATTTCCAGGCCTTACTTGATTTCTCTTCCCACTCCCAGCGTCCCCCATCTATCTCCAGCTACAAATCCATTTTTAGCCACCTTTCCCTATTTTTATACTCTGTTACCTGTGAAATAAAGGGCAACAGGGAAGACAAATGGAATGTTGTCCTTTATCTCAATGGTAATGAAGTATAAAATGCAGAGGTTTTGCTAAAACTATACAAGGCACTACTTAAACCACACCTGGGTTACTGTGAACAGGTTTGGACCCCTTTTCTAAGGAAATATATATTGGCATTGGAAGCACTCCAAAGAAGGTTCGCCAGGTTAATCCTGGGTATGGAAGGATTTTCTTATGACAGAGGTTAAGTAGGTTGGGGCTGTACTCATTGGGAGCTTAGAAGAATGAGAGGCAATCTTATTGAAACATATATGATTCTTAGGGGACCTGACAGGGTAGACGCAGGGATGTTGTTTCCCCTTGTGGGGGATTCTAGAACCAGACATCACAATCTCAGCAATAAGGGGATCCCCATTTAAGATAAAGAAGAGCTTTCTTCATTCCATGCATGCATGGAATTCTTTACCGCAGGAAGGCTGTCAAGGCTGGGCCATTAAGCATATTCAAGGCTGAGATAGACAGATTTTAAGGGAAATCACGGGTTATGGGGATAAGGCAGGAAGGTGCAGTGAGGGTTATCAGATCATCCGTGATGTCACTGAGTGGTATAGCAACTTCGACGGGCCAAATGGCCTACTTCTGTTCCTACATTTTATGGTCTTTCCGAGGATTTCCTTGGCTCGGTATTCTTATTTTGATTCGATCTTGGTGAAATGCCCTGGGACATTTTCTGATGATCGTATGCTAGGCGTTTGGAGGGAGGTGTCTCACTTTTTAAAGACATCCTGATTCTCGCATCATTGAATTATATGTGATTCAGTCACGAGTTTTGCCAAATGACCTGCCTCCATTTTCAAAGATTAGATACCCTTAATTCAACGGCAACTAAAAAGCAACATACACCAAAACCCGGACCATGGATTGAACATCGTTAGAAAACTTCTAGTAAGCTTCAAAATATTGTGTTTACAAGAACAGGTCAAGAGGCTGGAAATTTTGTGATGAGTAACTCACATCCTGATTCCCCAAAGCCTATCCACCATCCTCAGGCACAAGTCAGGAGTGTGATGGAATACTCTCTACTTGCCTGGATGGGGGCAGCTCCAACAACACTCAAGAAATGTGACACCATCCAGGACAAAGCAGCCTGATTGATTGGCATCACATCCATTCCCTCCACCAGTGAAACAAAGTGCCAGCAGTGTGTACCATCTACTAGAGGCACTGCAACTCACCAACGCTCTTTTGATGGCACTTTCCAAAGCCACAACCTCTACCATCTAGAACTGGACTTCCCATAATGGAAGCCGGGACCCCAAGTGAGGTCGTTTTGCAGGTGTGAGTCTTAAGGACCAAGTTACAAAAACTGTGCTCCCTCTCACTCAAACCACACCACCATATCTTCAGTGTCTCTGGGGCCAAATCCTGGAACTCCCTTCCTAACTGCATTTCAAGTGTCCCTACCCTATCTGGACTAAAGCATTTCAAGTAGACAGCACACCAGAACCTTCTCAAAGGACAACTAAGGATGAACAGGAAATGGTGAGACTACACAACGATGTCTACATACCTTGAATGGATAAAAGCAAAATCCTGAACAATAATATGAAGGTGCCTGTTTACTCAACATTTAGCGTAACAAAGCAGAAAGATGTTAGGATTTGGCTGAGCTTTGGTCTACTGTCACTCCTCATCACTGACACTTCACAAGAGCAGTGGCTATAGAACAACTCAATTGTTAGAATGTTCTTACAATTATCCTGAAGCACTGAAAAAGATAGTCAAGATCACATGCAAATCATCAACCTTTCTGTAGTTCCTGTAGAGCCGTGTGAATCACAAAAGGGTGTGTGATACGGACAATGTGATTTGAGCAGCAAGTGTAGAACTATGGTCTGCTGTAAAAGATTGGCTTCAATGCTGTGTGCTGGAAATTTAAAGATTAGGTAGAGAGCTGTGCATAATGCTCCACATATTTGGACTGAGTACATAACGAGCTTGCATCCGTATGAAAAATGGGATGGGAAGGTGAAGACTTCAAGTGGATATCAAAGA
>NW_025968276.1:0-25000 GCF_021869965.1 Rhincodon typus
GCTCATAAATTTTAACTTGTTTAATAAATGTGCCTATAACTTGTGTGTTACCTTAGCAACTGCTGAGAATTCTTTGCAGAGCCATCTTCTATGCCAGATAATAATATTACCAAGGTTCATGGAGACCTAATAATCCGGAAAATAATTATGAATAGATATATTCAGGATTATTCTTTTAAGTCATAAACCTTACTATGGTGTAATAAGATGTCAACAGATGCTCTTTGATCTTAAACATATGGCAAGGAATGCAAATTTAGGTACAGATTGCAGTTTTGTTACAGAGAGCTTCTGGAAGTGATTCAGGTACTGCAGTGATCAAATAACAAGAATGGATCCTTTTTCCTTTGCTATTCCACAAGACTTGTATTCTCCACTGCCAATCAGCTTTTAGCAATTCTCAGCAAATTTTCGAGTCTGAAGAATTAATGAATTACTGATTCCAAATCTGTAAAATTGGTATAGATCAGTGAAAAGTGCGGATGCATTTGTTGCAATAAATTGAGGATCTTCTTCTCTGTTTGTGCATTCCCAACAGTTGTTAAAGATCGCTTTCCATCCTTTTATATTTCAAATTTTAGTTGCTACTTCGTATGTACCCCTGTTAGCATTGAACTGCTGTAAAGTAATAGATTCAACTTTATTTAGATAGCTGGGCAAGATCATAGATTGCTGTACTAATGATGCTATCTCAATATCACCTGCATTTAAATAGAATTGTGTATGACTTGCCCTCTTACTCCTGTTTTTTTTTGATCTAGAGGTGGGTAAAATGTAATTAGTATATGCATTGTAGAACTTCACAATGATTGTTTGTACTTACAGGTATCCAATATGATGCTGAAAAGGAAGAGAAACAGCTGCAGGAAAACAAACAGAAAGAACTACTCCGAATTGAAGAGGCATTGCAAAAAGCAGCAATGAAAGGTATGGAAATGTTGGGAAAAATCTCTGGTTTTTGCAATGTTTTTCTTTGCGTATGTAATTTGATGATTGTATTATGGCTTTTAGTTTTCAATCTTGAGTATTGGGGGTGTCTTCAACCATGAACAAGCAAATAAATCTATAAACAGGTATAGGAAAGATCAAATCCAAATATACCATTGACAAGTATCTGTCACAAATCCTCATTTTAAAAATGATTTTTGCTGAATCATATTAACCAGCATTGAGGATTAGAAAGTGCGTCTCTGAGAAAACAACAACAATGAATTATTACCCAGAGCAGGGAGAATTTGTATGGGAAATGAATCAATGAGAAGTGCAAGTGCCAGTCCTGTTGGGGTAGGAAGTACTGCAGAGTTCTGGTCACCCTTTTATAGGAAGGATATTATTAAGTTAGAGCAGGTTTAGAAAAGATTTACCAGGATGTTGCTGGGATTGGAAGGTTTGAGTTGTAAGGATAGGCTGGGACTTGTTTTTCCCTCTGGAGCATAGCAGGTTGAGGGGTGATCTTATAGAGGTTTATAAAATCATGAAAAGCATTGATAAGCTAAATAGCAAAGGTCTTTTCCCTAGAATGGGGGAGTTCAGAACTAGGGACCATATCTTTAAGGTGAGAGGAGAAAGTTTTAAAAATGACGTGAGGAGCAACTTTTTCACACAGAGGGTGGTTCATTGGTGGAATGAACTGCCAGAGAAAGTGGTAGATGCATGTACAGTTGTAACATTTAAAAGGCATCTTGACAGGTACATGAATAGGAAAGGCTTAGAAGGATATGGGCCAAATGCTGGCAAGTGGGAATAGTTCAGTTTGGGAAACTTGTCAACATGGACGAGTTGGGCCAAAGTGTATGTTTACATGCAGTATAACTCTGACTGTGTGCCAGATGTCAGGTTTTCAGCTTGTGCCAGCATTTCAGATGAAAAAGAACATAAATTAAGTTAACTTTGGAGGTTAGAGCAAGGTTTTGGATTCAATCAATGCAACATTACTTTTCCTACATGCATTTTTAAGCAGTGAAGTTTTAAAATGAGTTCATAGTTTTGAAAATTCAGTTACAGGATGTGTTTATTTAATATTGGTTCCCAAAAAACTCATAGATAACTAGCTGCAAGGAACGTGTAAAACTTTTCTATTTTCTTTTAAAATAATATACACTATTTTCTTTCACATGCTTGGTTGTTCCAAGCGTGAAGATTTTTCTTTGAAAACTAGTTGCTTGTTGAAATGAGTATGTTTCTTATTGTGAATGTGTTGAGTTCATTTGATCAGCCCTGTTGCTGCTTGTATTGAGTAGCGGTGGCTTGGCACTAAATTGGGCAGTGGGTTTTGAGTAACAAAGGAGTTTTACTTTAATTGAAAGCACTATCGAGACTGGAGACTTAAAAGTTGTGTATGGCAGTGAGGTGTGATGCAGGCTGTTTGTGTGGAAGTTAATGTGCCTGGTTATGCTCTCTTCTTTTATTGTGCAGACAGAACAAGCATCCACATCTTCCATTTTGTTGCCTGATTGTTTATATGTGCAATGAATTATGCAGCTGTTACAGGAAAATGTAATTAGAAATATAGTTTGCTGATGTGCAGATCTTTAGCATCAAACTGGTTTTCAACATTTGATCTGTGTTGGTGCGACAATCTGATGGGTGCGTGCATTGTTTGGTTAGCATCTTGTTTTTCTAGGCTGGTGCTTAGGCATGCTGTATGACAATGAAGGGGAAATTGTTTTCAAGGTGTTGGAAAATTAATTGGGAAATGGAGATATTCTTAAAGATTAGCAGAATGTAAACAGTATTTACGCTTAGGAAAAAGGCACAATTCTGACCGAGAAAAGTGCAGGCTAATTGCTCTTGCACCAAAAGATGTAATCTATATTTGGATTTGATTTGTGCAGCATATGCCTTAATAATTAACAGTCAATGTGAATTTAGTAGCATATGCCCTGCTGAACAGACATAATCCATTTCTTTGACAACCTAAATCACCGTTCATATAGGAATTTTAGCTGAAAGGCATGGAACGCTGTTTAAGAATGAGAATTGGATTCACAACTAGGAAAGTTGTGAATGCTTTTCTGCGTTTAAGGGTCAGTATAAGTGGAGTACTGTGGAGGTACTGAATGGTGTACAGTGATTGAACTCTTGTCTGATAATTGGTTGTAACATTAATGCATTTATAGAAGTACAAGGATAATAAGAAGGAAGATGCATTTAATATTTTGCAGAATGTTTTTAGTTTAATACAACTGGCAGGGAAATTTCAAATAAAGCTTAAAGCTAACTGTTGGAAGTTATTGTAGGTGCAAAACACATTCTTTTCCTAGAAGAATTCACAATGAAAATTAAAGGTAACATGTTCAAAATCTGGAATTTGTTCTGGTCATTCATGGAAGAAGGATAGTGTGATGGAAATCTTATCTATTTTTTTTTTCTTTTCATCATCCTCTGTCCTTTGACCCAAACCTGTTATCTTGTTATATCTGGGACTGCATTAGGATACGAATGTTATAATCGGAAATCCGTATCTTAATATCATTAAATGAATAGTATTGTACTAAGTCGACGGGTTAAAAAGCTGCATGGTATAATTGTTGACTAGTTGTAAGTTAATTTGCTCAAGATTGAACAAATAATTCTTGTGGTGAAGACTTTTCACTGTTATTATCTCGAAGAGTTTAAAAATACCTCGAGGTTTTTGATCAGATCGTGGCCCAAATTTCTGTTTTCGAAGTACCTCAGCACAGCAGTAGAAGATGAGTATTGATTTTTGTGTTGAAGTCCAGATTGACTTGTATTCCTTTTGGAAGAATGGAACAAGTATATGTAGTTTACAATCTGCTTGGTGAAGCACAACACTTGTAGTCTTCATTCCTTTAACTCTTACCTTTAGATTCTTTGCTCAGGATAAAGATGGGAAAGATTGAGTGTGCTTGAGTCTGAATCTTAATTTTATAATGAGGTATTCACATTTATTTATGAATTCTCTTGTTTACAGAGTGAACTGCCTTACTTGCCCTCAAACAATCTAGATTCTAAAATACCTTCTCCTTTGGATGAAAGTAAAATGGCTGTTTCAGAATTTCCTAGTTTTCGTGAAAGTAATTCATAATTCTATTATGGTTGATAATAAAGCAATTACTTGGTCATCTGTTCAAAATCGGTATTAATTGCATCTCCATTTCTCCAGAGTAGTTAAATAAAACTAGCTTGATTGTATGGTTCTCGAAGCAAGTGTTATTAGTTTCTGTGATGTGCCAGTTCAGTCCTGAATATTCAAAATAGATCTTTGTGCTTTCAAATTATTTGAATTCAAATTACTGGATAATTAGTTTATGTGAATACCCCCAAGAAGGATTTTAATTAAATTTCTTTATCTCTATCAGATGATTTTAATTTAAATGACTTTACATTTGTAAGGTAGCTCAAGTACTGTTTATTTTTGCTTAGTTAGTAAATCCCGTTGACCTCATGAGTGTCTTTGATCTGCGTAAATGGTGGAAAGTATTGGAAGATGAGCATTTCTTGCTGGTTTGCAGTTTGGATGAATTTTATACATGCATGATGAAGTAACTTCTGTTAGATTAGAATTGCTGAACTTCAATTTAATTCAATATTATTTTAATTCAAGGCGAATTGTTAATTATATCTCTTTAAATGTGTTTTTGAGGGAATTGGTGCTTAGTAATTAAAATATAATTGTGTTTGTTTCATTTTATTTTCCCACTTCTTTATTATGAACTTAACATACAAATAGTTATAAAATGATTTTAGGTTCAAATGTTAATCAAGATTTAAGTCCTCAACAATATAGTTCTGATTTCTCCTTTTCTCTTTTTTTTTTTATCCCTTTCCTTTTTGTCCTTGACCCACTTTTGTCCTTGAACAGTGATTCGTACTAGTGAGAGTTCACGGTTGTCAGTGGCTTTTCAGTATTTCCCAGTTATAACATCCAGCTAAATTGTGTGCTCAGATCAATTGTTGCATCCTATTTTGGGTGAAATATATTTAACTGCAACAGCAGGTGATTAAAGTTGCCATGCTTGACTTTAAGACTCTGTGACACTGCTTGTAACAGCAAATCCACAGGGGGTGATCGATGTATTTTTCCAATTGTTACATATTTGATGGATGAACAATTA
Source organism: Rhincodon typus (assembly GCF_021869965.1). NCBI lineage: Eukaryota > Metazoa > Chordata > Chondrichthyes > Orectolobiformes > Rhincodontidae > Rhincodon > Rhincodon typus. The sequence continues at coordinate 5,079 of NW_025968276.1, forward strand.
GCTGAATTTTACGTTTTCTGGCTCAAATGTGAAGATCTCGTTGAGGTTTCTGTTTACACAGTATTGAATTGCGAATGTTGTCTTGATGTATAATATTTATCCTTATTGCTGCGTATTGGGATGAAGGTGCCTCTTCAGGAGAGTTCTTGTTTTCCTTGGAAAGCTATGTTTATAAGAACACCAAACCTGGTAGGTACTTCAGTGCAAAATTGCATCGTGTCTATTTTGTTGCAATATAAGTTAATAAATCAAAAGCTTATTTTGTGGCCACACTTTTTTTTTTTTTTTAGACGTTACAAAGAAACTGCATGAATTTTCCCACATACTTGGATTTTAAAATTGAACCAACCTGGTGAATGAGTGGAATGAGGTTTAACAGGCACATTGTGGGGGCGGTAAGGCAGGCAGGGTGAATGATTATAACAGTGAAGTGGTGGAAAATGTCAGTGCATCTGGAGAAATGTTGAGAATAAATGCATAAAGATCTGAAATCAACCCAAAATGTTGCATTTGCCACAGTTTTTAGATACAAGGGGTTGACAGGTTGCCACAAGTTGAATCCCGAAACGTTCACTTGATGCCTCAAGTAATTCAAATCCATATCAAAAACTTGGACAAAGGAACCAAATATATAGTTGCTAAATTTGCTCATGATGCAAAGCTGAATAGGGGAGTAAGTTGTGAAGAGGACATCGGGAATCTGTAAGGGGATCAGTGGTTGTGAGTAGGGGGAGGAAAATTGACGGTGAGTACAATGTGGGAAAATGTGAACTTGTCCAATAGTAGAAAGAAGAGAAAAGCAATATTTCATTTGAATGGAGAGAGATTGCAGTAAAGTAGGACCTGGGTGTTCTGGTGCATGACCCACAAAGAGCTGGTTTACAGGTACAGTAGGTGATCAGGAAGGCAAACAGAATGTTGTTTGTTTAAAAGGTGTTTGAAATACTAAAATAAATTGTAATGCTATAGTTGTATGAGGTTTTGGTGAGACCACATCTCAAGTACTGTGTTCCTTTCCTCTCTAAGGATATAACTGGATTAGAAGCAGTTTAGAGAAGGTTCACTCAACTAATTGCTGGGAAGAAGAAGTTACCTTATCAGGAAAGGTTGGACAGAATGGCCCTGTGTATCAATTGGAGTTCAGTCGAATAAGAAGTGTCCTTTTGAAACATACAAGATCCTGAGGCACTTCGCAGGTTGGATGCTGAAAGAATGTTTTCACTTGTGGGAAAGACTTGATATAGGGGACACGGATTCAGAATAAGGGGCCTTCCATTTAAGGCAGTAATGGGGAAATATTTTTTGAATGGTGTTAGTCTGTGGAATTCTTTCCACGAGAGTGGTGGATGCAATATCTGTGTTTTACAGGCTGAATTAGTTGCATTCTTGATTGACACAGGGTTCAAAGGTTGTCAGAGATGTACAGGAAAGTTGTATCGAGGCCACAATCGGATCAACTATGAAAACGGATGATGGAGCAGTCTTGAAGGGCCAAACAGCCGCCTCCTAATTATATGTTTGGATATACTTTAGGCTTACTGCTAAATAGGAGATTTATAATAAGAATAATAAAACAAAGGAGCAAAGACATTGGCAGGCTCATAATATTAAGCTGGGATAACCAGCGTGAATAGTTGATTTTTCTGGAAGTCAGTGTTGAAATGAGCCATGTTTGTAAGTCTTCCAATTACAGGTTTCTTGAAGGAGATGGTCTCATACAGAGAAATTTCACATTCATTTTTATAAGATATGGCGGGTCCAGTTGCATGGAAAATTATGGAAAAAGCTAAAGTTGAGGAAGACTCTGGTTATTCAAGTTTCCAGAACAAGTGATAGGTCAGTGTATGGAAAAGTGCAGGAATCTAAATCCGGCACAGCAGATAAGTGGACAACTATGAGAAGGGGGACAGGACTGAGGATGTTGTATTTAAGTACGAAAGAAGTTCAATGAGTTTGCAACACAGATTGAAAATGGCAGGTACGTTGTTGTGAGTATTCAAGGGGATCAGGGCTAGGAACTAAATATCTAAGGATCCTATCAAAATGACAGGCAGATGGGCAGGGGCTGCAGGTTGTTAGTAAGAAATGAAATTAAATCGATATCAAGAAGCGTTAAAGAGTCAGAAGGCATAGAATCTGTGCGGGTAGAGTTGATGAATTGTAAAGAAAATAGACCCTGGTGAGAGTTACATACAGGCCTCCGAGCAGTAGTCAGGATGTGGGGAAGAAAATCAATCAGGAGATAGAAAAGCAGTGTAAGAAAGGACTATGTTATGGACCAGACCAGATCTCCTCAAAATAATTCAAGAAGGTAGCCTAGACCCTAGCTTTTTCTTATTTGAAAGGGAGATGTGAAGTACTTACTCCAGACATGATGCGACTCGTCAAACTTCTCGATGTTAAGCAGAACACAATTTATTTAAGCACTGTAGTTAAAACACACAAGAAAGAGAAATTTTAGAATAACTTAACTGTTGGAAAACTTAACAGAATAATAGATACAGTACTTATTACTAATAAACTGTTCGAATGTAGTAACATCCCATAAATATACCCCTTGGCAAAAAGGTAAATTCAGGTACAGATTTTTACATGCAAATCTCCGATCCAGGAGGAAGCAACATCGAGAGATTTCAGAGAAAGTAGCAGCTAGGAATCATTCACTGAAACTTCCAACTCTTCTGAGACCCCAAAACAGCTTCTGACTGGCAAAGCTTAAAAAAAACACTAGAAAGCCTGGTCTGTGAGAGCTGGCCGCTCCCATTCAAGCTGCTTCCATTGTTCCAACTTTTTTTTAAAAAAGCCTGAAGGCCTCATAAGTGGTTTGCTTAGGCCATCTCCAGTAGCCAGTTTGGAACTCTGCCTTCACAAACTCTTCAAATAAAAATTAAAGCAACATTTTTAAAGTTACAGCATTGTCACAACTGGGAAAATCAGGTTTGTAGTGGATCACAAGAAAACAAATGTGTGCAATGTCTACAAGATGTGTTTTCGGAGCAGTTTGTGGTAGAGCACTCTCGGGAACAGGCAATTCTGGATTTGGTGATGTGTAATAAGGCAGACTTGACTAGGGAGCTTCAGGTGAATAAACTCCTAGAGGTTAGTGGCCATAAAATGTTTGAATTCAGCCTGATGTTTGAGAGGGAGAAGCTGGAATCAGATGTAATAATATTACAATTGATTAAAGGTAATTACAGAGACATGAGAGAGGAGTTGGCCAGAGTTGATGAGAAGGGGAACCTAGCAGGGAAGATGGTGGAGCAGCAATGTCAAGAGTTTCTGGGGGTAATTTGGGAGGCACAACAGAAATTCATCCCAAAGAAGCAGCAGCATACTAAGGGGAGGGTGAGGCAACAATGGCTGACAAGGGAGGTATAAAAGCCAAAGAGAAAGCATAAAATGTAGGGAAGATTAGTGGGAAACCAGAGGATTGGGAACCTTTTAAAAACCAGCAGAAGACAACCTAAGCAGTAAAGGGGGAGAAGATGAAAGGAAATGAGGGTAAGCGAGCTTGAATTATAAAAAGAAGATGGCAAGAGATTTTTAGTTAGCTCAAAGTAAAGAGAGGCAAGAGTGGACATTCTGCAGTGTCCCTGCCTCAACACTACCTGTCCCTCCATCTAGCTTTGTGTCATCTGCACACTTAGCCCACCATTCCTTCTTTCAGATTGTTCATGATGGTTTATAAGAGTGATCCTGGGGATGAAGGGCTTGTTGTATGAATAGCGGTTGAGGATTCTTGGTCTGTACTTGATGGAATTTAGCAGAATGAGGGTGTGATCTGATTGAAACTTACAAAATACCGGCAGGCCAGGGTAGAGGAGACATGGAGATGATGTTTCCCAAAAAAACCAATACAAAATAACCTTTTAAAGTGACAGCATTGTCACAACTAGGAAAATCAGGTTGGTAGCGGATCGCAAGAAAACAAATGTGTACAATGTAGGAGAGACTAGGACCCGAGAACACAGCTTTAGAGTGAAGGGATGTTTAGAACTGAGATGAGAAGGAATTTCTTAAGCAAGACTCTGGTGAATGTATGGAACTCATTGCTGCAGAAGGCTGTGGAGGTCAAGTCATTAAGTGTATTTAAGACAGAGATAGATAGGTTCTTGCTTAGTAAGGGGATCAAGGGTCATGGGGAGAAGGCAGGAGAATGGGTTTGAGAAACATGCCAGCCATGATCGAATGGCGGAGCAAACTCGATGGGCCAAATAGCCTAATTCTGGACCTATACCTTATGGTTTTATGGTGTTCTTGTGCTAGGTTTGACGCAAATGTTGATAACATAGTCAGCATTGTGGATGGAAGTATAAATTTATGAAGGGCCTTTGCTGGATTAAGTGAGCAGGTAAAACTGGCAGATTTGAGTGTGCCTAAGTGTGAGGCTTTTCACCTTGGAACAAAGAAAGAACAACAGGTTGACTGACTATTTTTGAAATGGTGAAAATCGAATAACAGTGGAGGTCCAGAGAGATTTAAAAGATCCAAATACATAAACTAAAACAGAGACTGGGTACAAATGATCATCAAGAGGCTAATGGAATATAAGCTCTTTTTAATCTAAAGGTAGTTTTGCTGTGAAGTGTAACAAGTTCTTGTTAGTTTTATCTGGAATGTTCTGTACAAATTCCTTAGGATTGTATTGGTTTGGAAGAAATACACTGTAGATTCTTCAGAATTAGACTGGGGATGCAGCTTTTGATTTTTAAAACAATTGGTAGTACAGGTATTGGTGTAACCGCTGGTGGTCGAATCATTTAATGGTTCAGCAGAAAAGAAGGCTGTGTAGTCTATTAGGTCAGTGCAAGAGCAAATCAAATCATCCCATTCTCCAGCAGTTTTTCTGTAGCTTAGCAATTCTTTTTCTACGAAGGTGCTGATGTCATTCAGTTATGAAAGCCATAATTGACTCTGCCTCCATTAGATTCCTCCTGTGCCATTCTGATTGCATGAATTCTGATGCTCTCACGCAATGCCTTCCAAACCCTAACCACTTGCTGTGATATATTTTAAAAAAAATCCGCATGTTGCTATTGAGACTCTGCCGTTCACTTTGTATTGTTGTCTTGCGGTTCTCAACTCTTCTGCCAGTGGGAATAGTTTGTGTTCACTTATGCTGTCTGAACCTTTCATGATATTGAACAGCTATATCACATTCTTCTTAAAGTATTGGGCCAGAATTGGATAATGCTTCAGTTGATGCTGAAATAGTTTTCATATATGCTCATCACAACTTACATGTGTTTATATGAAGCTCAGGATCCTGCATGCTTTTTTAACTATTTTCTCAACTGACTCTGCCACTTCAATGATTATCCCCCTGTACTCCTTTTTCCCTCATTTTCCATCATTTTCCTTTACAATCGTTGTCATCGGCAATCACTTGCTAACGAGTATGATTGTCCACTTGGGAAATTTCGTATCATGGGCTTTGTTAGCCTTGCATGGCTGATTAACCGGACCCTAGAGCTGCATCGCTGACCACACATTTGGCAGGTTATAACATCCTCATGATAAACGGTCAGCTCAGCAGTATTTGAGGTACTATTCCGCTACAGCTTAGGCAGCATCATTGACCTTGCTAAAGATAGATGCAGAATGTTCAGTACATCAGCATTGCCTCTGCTTCCATGAGTGTCAAGTAAAGTTCGATTTTAAAAGTAAGGGTGTTAAAGCTCTGAAAGGAAATTGAAAATTCACAGGAATAACATGGGAGATAATAACGTTGAGTAGCTCTCAAATTTGGTACCGTGTCCTTTCACGGAGAATTTTAATGGGATAGAGGCCTTAAGTTTTGAGAAGGCAAATATTGGAAGATAATTGCCATTGGTTAATGAATTGATAACCCGGAATCAATAGCCACTGTTATCAGTAGGCAAAGTTAGTTTTCCACACAAAAAACTTATTTTCCAAAGAGACAGCTGAGGTAGGGAATATAATATATAATATGTGAATTGAAGAAATGGTAGGAAAGTTATGTCATTGTGAACTCTGCATAATTTCAAGTGATTTGACTATACCTGAATGGTGCAGCCTTAAGCTTGTGTATGTTTAACATTTTTTAATGGCTTAGTAAAAGTCATTTGGAGGGACTTCAAACAATTTCTCAAATTCTCCTGGGGATGATGGTCATTTTGCACAGGTTAGCATTCATACCATTGACTGAAGTTCTGTTCGCGAACCAAGTTTCCCATAATCATGTGTAATAAAGGAGAATTACCAATATTTTCAGAAGCTCTTCAAATATTGCATGCTTGAGATGTTGATCCATGTCTGTTACATTTGGAGGAGATATCTGTTCCACTTGATGGCCACAATCTGAGCTGAGGATGCCATTCCTGATGTACTTATATAATTATTATAAGATTCTGCAATGATGGTGTGCTCTTTGATTCCAGCTGATGTTTTTATTGGCAAGCCAGATCCCAAACTGTAGCTGGCTTGATCGATCATATTTTGTTTTGGCTTTAACAAAGTAATCTCCCGCTGAAACGTAAGCTTCTGATTTTGCACCAGAGTCCCTGTCTGTGACATGTTGGTTGGTTTGACATCAGTTATAAAGTGGAACTGCAGATTGTTTGTTCCCGGAGCTATTCATCCACCTGAGCTTAAATGTACTCTTTCAAGTAACCTCCTTCGGGTTTTATCCAAGCATTTCTGGTCTGGCGGTAATTCTAACTTTTTTTTTCCTTGAAGGTAATCTAGTTTCACGATATCTTTCACTTCTCAGAAGTGTTGGTCAATACAAGACTCTTCATCCAAGGCCTTCACGGGAACTCGTGCTCAAAAGTCTAAAGCAAAAAAGGCTCTCTAAGCTATGGGTCTTTTCCTTCAACTTAAAAAAAAAAAAAAAAAAACCTCTCCAGACCTTCTAAGCTTGTTTGGTTGTAAAATTCTACAAATGCACACAAGAATACATTAATTATAAAGCCTGCCCTCAAAAGCTGTTTAAAAGTAATTCCCATGAAATACTTTTCAAGTCATTTATTAACTTCAGACACACAGAAAACCGATGTGTTACTACATTAAAAGCCAAAGTCCCAAATTTAGAATAAACAATATTGAATATGAAAAATCTCTGTTGACATATACAGCAAACTTTTTTATTAACCGGCACCTGTTGGGACCAGGAGTGTACCAGTTGATCAACTATTCCATATAGTCAAGAGGTCCATATGATCAATGTAAAAACGCACACTAAGTAGTAGAAACATAATGCAAGGGCATATACCTCACTGTTAGACTTTATTTGCAGCATAAATCACTTAAATAATACTGTAGCTTTGCCTTAAATAAAACTTAGTGACAGAGAGACTTCTCATTGGCATCCTCAACTGACTACTCGGACTTCGTGGTAGATCTGCAAAGTTCCAGTCTGTCAGCTATACGTTCTGTGCCAGTTTATCGAGAGTGCTGGTTAAAACAATATTTGCTGCACTTGAAGTCACAGTTGTATGTTCTGGGAAAGGAGATGGAAAAATTAGTATGTGTATAAACATGTTTTGTCATGGAAGCTTTTAACACTTATTTTTGAAGTACTCCAATTTCAACTGAGAAGAATTAAATACTCTTAAATGAAATATGTTAAGTTGCCAAACATGAAATGTAAATGTATTACTATTTAAGAATTTGTGGTTGAGAATGGAAGAACCTGTTATCCTTGATCTCTTATGTTGCCCATAGCCAGTGTGGGATTTGGAGCATAGTTATTTGGTCACTACAAGTGGCATGTACTTCCATGGGCACTGCTCTAAATCAGTGAATCCAGAGAGTTCTAGATGGATACGTAATGTTGAAATCTGCAGGAATGGATCAGTTGTAAATTTCAAGATGTGAATGAAATTGACACTTATGAATTGAGAGATAAAGCACTTTTGCCCTAATATCAGTTGGAGGGATATGTTGCTGTCTACTAGAAGTTTAAAGAGGGAGGGTGAAGGAGATGTTGCAGTTAGTTACTGGTTCACAATATAAAGGTGGAATTGCATTTCTTGACAGTGGTTTCAGTGGTTTGTGGGCATCGACTTCTGAATTGACAAGTTTGAAGAAGTAAAATTCTGTGACCTAAATTTGATTTGAATACTGCAGAATTTAGTGACAATGTTTCATTTGTAATTTCAAAATTCATGGGAGCTACAATGGACTCTGCTTATTCAAGGGCTAACAGATTTCACTTTGTTACTGGGACAGGAATGAGGTATATGTTATTTTCCTTTTATTAAATGTGTCATTCTTTCTTGCACTTCCACGTAACATATTGCTCTCTGCTTTCCAACTATCCACTATCACCTCATTGATTTTCATGATTGGCTTCTGCAAAGCTGTCCTTCCACATTTCACTTCGTACAGACTTCGATTTGTCTAACACTGACTGTTTTATTCAGTTTTTAAACCAGTCTCATTTTCTTCTCACCCCATGTCTCTAAAATCCGTTGGATCCCAGTCCCCTTAGAAATCCCACCATGTCTGTGTCGCAGTTGTTTGACCTCACATTCCAAGCATTGACTCAAAGTCTTGGCTTTGTTTGTCCTTTGTTGCATTAAATGTAGCAGAGTATTCAACTACATTGATCTCTCTCACTCCATTAGAGTGTTGCAAACAGTTTCCCCACACCCCCAACCCCTTTCCTACCTCTTTGTGTGCTAAAGTGCTTTTTATTTGTTTTGTGCTTCCTACCATTTAAACTCCACGGTTACTTTGACACAATTAACTGCTAAAAGTGATCTTGAAATGTAAGTTGCTTCCTTAAACCAAGAACCCTCAGCTCAAGGAAGGAAAGCGAGAAAAACTTGCATGTTTGTCATGGATGGTACTTCAAAGCCAGTAAAGTGGAAAATATTTCCTTTTCTGGTTCAGGCTTTTAAATTCTTATTTTTGAAAATGTATTCTTGTTCTCCCATTCTTCAATTTTTATTGCCTACGTTGTGTAACTTCAGCTTATTATATTCATTTGTTCCAGATGGCATTCATGCTTGATGGGAGTAATGAGCTTAAATTGTACAAAATGTACGTATGACTGTACTGATGTCACTCCATCTAATGTCAGCAGAAAGTCAGTATTCTTCAGATCATTCATTCTTTAATGCAAAATAACGATAGTTGCGTAGTACTGTATTTAGGATAGATATTTCAAGTTAGCTTTTCCCCTGGCTCAAACAATTACAGGACTGTTATATGTTCTTAGATTTTTTTTTAAACCACTCCTCATATGACAAGCTCTACATTGCTGGAATGCTTCTTGGAAACCTCCTCTGGACCCCGTACAAGACCGGCTCACCCTTCCTTAGATACGAGGTTCAAAACTACTTTCAATACTCCAAATGTTGTCTGACCAGAACCTTATACAGTGTCAGCAGTTCATCACTGCTTTTGTGTTCTAGCCCTCTTGAAATGAATGTTGATGTTGCATTTGCCTCCCTAACTGCCAACTGAACCTATGTATTGACCTGAAGAAAATCCTAAAGCAGGACTCCCAAGTCCCTCTGGGAATCCGTCCACTTACAACTGTCATCTGCAACAATGCCTTCAGTTCCTTTGTCCAGATCACTATAACATGAATAGCTATGATCCCACCAGGGGCCCCGACTGAACTCCGTTAGTCATTGGCTTCCATCCTGAAAAAGACCCCTTTATCACTTCACTCTGCCTTCTGCCAATCAGCTAATCCTCTATCATTGCCAGTGCCTTGCCACTAATATTATGGGCTCTTATGTTATTTTGCAGCCTCCTGTGTGGCATCTTGTCAAAGGGCTTCAGGAAATCCAAATAGATCGCATGCACTTGCTTGTCATTTGACTAACTGACTCATTAGCTTCTGAAAGAATTCTAACAGATTTGTCCCCTTGACTAGGCCACACGGAGTTAGCCCTGTTTTTCAGCCCTGTTCCTACCCCACCCACCTCCCTATTTTCTGCATATAAACTGCCGTTTTCCCAGCCACCATCAATTCTGAGGAAGGGTTACTGGACCTGAAACGTTAATTCTCTTTTTTCCTTCACAGATGCTGCCAGACCTGATGGGCTTTTCCAGAAACTTTGTTTTTGTTCCTGATTTACAGCATCCGCTGTTCTTTGGGTTTTTATTTAGCCCTGTTTTACCATACACTTGCAAGTACTCTGTAATCTCGTCCTTAATTATGGACGCTAAAATCTTACCAGTGACCAAGGTCAGGCTAACTGGTCTATCGTTTCCTGTCTTCCCCTCTCCCTTTTTAAACAAGGCTGTTACATTAGCCATTTTTCAGTCCTTTGGGACTCTCCCTGACTCCAGTGATTACTGAAAGACCACCCCCAATGCCTCTCCAATCTCTTCAGCTGTCTCCTTAAATCTTGGGTATAGTCCATTTGATCTGGATGACTTGTCCATCTTCAGATCTTTCTGCTTCCCCAACGCCACCACCTTGGTGATGGCCACCACACTTGCCTCTGCCCCCTGATTCTCTTGAAGTTCTGGTATGCTCTTGGTGTCTTCCACTGTAAAAACTGATGCAAAGTACTGTTCAGTTCATCTGTCACTTCTTTGTTCCTCTTGCCCAGCCTCATTTTCTAGTGGTCTAATGTCCACTGTTGCCTCTGTTTTTCTCACCTTTTAGATATCTGGAAAAAAATAACTCTTGCAGTCGTCTTTGATATTACAGGCTAGCTTCCTCATTGCTTTTTTTAAAAGCTGTTCTCTGCTGGGTTTTTTTTAACTTCACCACCCTCTGGCTTCCCACCAATCTCCACATTGTTTGCTTTTTCTTTTGCTTTTATGCCATCCCTGACTTCTGTTGCCAGCCATGTTTGCTTTGTCCTCCCCTTAGTATGCTTCTCTTTCTTTTGGCGTGAATTTCTGCTGTGCCTCCCAAATTACCCGCAGAAACTCCTGACTTTGCTGATCTGCTTCCTTGCTAGACTCCCCCTGCAGTTACCTCTGGCCATCTCATCGTCATGTTGTTTGTAGTTACCTTTTAATCAATTGTAATACCGTTACATCTGATTCCATCTTCTCCCTCCCAAACTGCGGGGTGATTTCTATCGTATTATGGTCACTGCTCCCTAGAGCTTCCTTCACCTTAAGCTCTCTAATCAAGTCTGTCTCATTACACTTCAAATCCAGAAATGCCTGTTCCATAGTGCGCTATACCATAAACTGTGCCAAAAAACCACCTTGAAGACTTTCCATGAATTCCCCTACTTGAGATCTGCTACCAACCTGAATTACTTGGTCCTTTTGCACATTGAAGTCCCCCATGATTATTGTAATAGTGGTTTTCTTGCATGTCTTTCCTATCTCCTGATTTACTTTCTCCCCCCTCCCCTCGCATGTTAAGGCAGCATCTGGAGAAAAGGAGCAGTCATCGTTTTGGATATTACCCTTCTTCAGGACTGCCAGGTTCTGAGGAAGGGTCACCGGACCTGAAACGTTAATTCTGTTTTTTTTCTTTCACAGATGCTGGCAGACCTGCTGGGCTTTTCCAGCAACGTTGTTTTTGTTCCTGATTTACAGCATTAAGAGCAGTTCTTTTGGTTTTTAACGCTCTACAGATTGGGCACCATGAACCACAATGGTGTCCACCAGTTCCCACATTAGGAAGTTACAACACATCATCTAGCCTGACATCTCTATTTTATTTACTTAATTTTTAAATTTCAAACTAAGAACTTTGTACCAATCTTGTAGTTTGTTACCTGTAAATATTTTCCTTGTTTACCTTTTGATTGAAAATAGCCTATAGTACATAGTCAAATTAATAGCTATAGCCAGCCAATGAACTTGTGGTTTACTTGTGATGTCACTGTTTTGGGCTAGGCCCCTGATCCTGGGCTTCAGTTTATTCTGTTTAAAAAAAACCTTACAAATTATGAGCCAAAAATTCCCACATTGCCTTCACATTCCCTGAACTATCTACTCACTCTGGTTGTGTCGCACTCCTGATGTGATCTCTCCTCCTGACCATGTGCAGTGTACCAATCATGAGCTTTCAGCAGGCCATGTCTTAAGTTGAGCTGAGATGATTCACTAGTTCAGCTTCAGTAATAACTAGCACTTATTAAGAACCTATTCAGAGTTCAGGTGATTCTCTGACGGATAACTGTCCCTCAGTCAGCTGAATCAGCTACCTTGTTAACCTTTTCAACTAGACTACTGAATTTTAAACTTTTAAAATGGAGAAAGAAAAGAAACAGTGACCAGTTCTATTCCCATGTTGCTTTAAATTCCCCAACTGTGTCACACTGCATGGGATCTCTCTTTCTTGACACAGCGCACCGTACTGACTTCTGTAGACTTTTGATTTTCAAGTCTGATGACATTAATCCGATCCATATATCTTATTATCTTTCTGTTGAGTATTGGTTTGATCTGGATCTTGACGGTTTAGGTTGGAACTTTTCATCAATTCTTCTCCACTCTGCGAAGTCTAATATCTGACAGCAAATTTGTCAAAGTTTCTCCTGATCCTTTTGAAGAATAAACATTTTCATTATCTAGCATGTTGAATAGTTTCCAAAATTCTAATGAGTGGGATGACAGGAGTGGGAATGGATGTAGAAGGGACTAAGTGTACAAGATTTGTTCAGTCATAACAGTAGAAGAGATGCTGGACTATAGAGTTGGTGGCAGAGATAGAACACAGCCATGGTATACGAGAAGCACCAACAAGTGATAGAACACTTCTCCCTTGCAAAACTTCACTGTTACATCATATTCTCAGAAACCAACTTCATCTATAGGAAGGGGAGTTATAAAGTTGGAATTTAACCTTGACATTAGTTAACGACTCATCCTGCCATTTTGGTGGCATTTCAATGTCTCCATAATGTACAATTAGCATTAATGTAAGAAAACTGGCTGAACTTGTCCCCGATAAACTACATTTCTGAGTTTTAATTTCTTCCTTGAGTCCAAGTAATACTTTAGCTTGCTCCTGCTATGTTAGGCTTCATCGAGTTTTTTTTCACATGTTGGACATGTGACATTGCATCCATCACTAGGTGACTGTTTTCAATATGTTGTTATGGAGGGAGCAGTGCACAGTGATGAGTAGATTAATGTCGCCATGTTAGAGTGCCATCTATTGATGTAGCAAAACTGCGATAGGACTTGATAGTTTACAATTAGAAGTCCTGAAAGATAGTCTGCTGGAATAGTTGGTGCATTGGTCATGATTTCCCAATATTTCCGGCATGGTGGCTCAGTGGTTAGCGCTGCTGCCTCTCGGCACTAGGGACCCGTGTTCGATTCCACCCTCGGGCAACTGTCTGTGTGGAGCTTGCGCATTCTCCATGTCTGTGTGGGTTTCCTCCGGTTGCTCTGCTTTCCTCCCACAGTCCAAAGATGTGCAGGGTAGGTGGATTGGCCATGCGAAATTGCCCATAGTGCCCAGGGATGTTTAGGTTAGGTGCGTTAGACATGGGAAATTAGGGGAATGGATCTAGGTGGGATGCTCTTCGGAGGGGCGGTGTGGACTTGTTGGGCCGAATGGCCTGTTTCCACGCTGTAGGGATTCTATGATCTATGATCTATCATCTATGATTTCCCAGGATTCAAAAATGATCCAATGGATTGGTAGCTTGTGAATGTAATTCCACAGTTCAAGTAAGGAAAGGGATAGATTAAGGGGAATTACAAGCCAGTTAATTTCTAATTCATTTGTGGGACGTGGGTGTCACTGTCCGGGTCAGTGTTTATTATCCATTACTTCGGAGGAGTTGGTGGTGTTACCTTCTTGAACTGTTGATCGGACACCCACAGGACTGTTGGGGAAGAAATTTCTGGATTTTGACCCAGTGATGGTGATGGAACAGTGGTATATTTCTGAATCAGAATGCTGAGTGGCTTGAGGGGAAACTTGCAAGTAGTGGTGTTTCATGTATTTGCTGCCCTTGTCCTTCTAGATAGTATTTTGTCATGAGTTTGGAAGGCGCTGTTGAAGGAACCTTAGTGAATTTCTGCAGTGCATGTTATACATGGTACACACTTGTTACTGAGCATTAGTGGATGATTGACTGGGTGAATGGTATTGCATCCACAAACAGTGAGTGGGTTGCTTTGTCCTGGATGGTGTCAGGCATCTTGAGTATTGGAGTCATCTGGGCAAGTCGAAGTATTCTATCACACCCTTGACTTGGGCCTTGTAGTTGGTGGACAGGCTTTGGTGAGTCATTTACTCACTGCAGGATCCCGAGGCTTTAACCTGTTTTCGTAGCTGCTGTATTTATATGATGGGTCCAGTTGAGTTTCAGATCAGTAGTAACCCCCATTAGGTTGATTGGGGGTTGGGGATGGTAATGGTTAGAATCTTTCACGCTGGAGATGTTCGTTGCCTGCCACTTGTGTGGAACAAATGTTACATGTCACTAGTCAGCCCAAACCTGCCATTAAGGTCTGGTTGTATTTGATCATGGACTGCTTCGGCATCTGAGGATTTGTGGATGGTGCTGAACATTGCACAATCAGGAACATTCCTTCTTCTCACCTTATGTTGTAGCATAACTTTTTGATGCAGCTGAAGATATTTGGTCCCTAAAGAACGTCTGCAAAGATGTCCAAGAGCTGAGATGACTGATGTTCAACAACTACAGGTAGCTTCCCTGTGTCAGGCATGACTCCATCCAGCAGTGAATTTTCCCTGGTTTCACTAGAGGTCCTTTATGCCACACTCAGTCAAATGTGACCTTGATGTGAAAAATATCTTGATGCTAGTTGGGGAGATGCTGGAATCAATTATTAAGGAAGTGACGCCAGGGTGCTTACATCATACCATGTATAGGCAGAATCAGTATGGTTTTATGAAAATGAAATCATTTTGACAGTTGGGTGTATTCAAGGCTGGAATAGATCATTGGAGTTGAGGAGAATTGGATGATGTGATGATTGGGAAGGAATATCGAGTTGAGTCCATCTTGCTGGTTTTTTTGTGAATGATGGAGGAGACTCAAGGGGTAGTATGACTAAATTCCATTCCTCATGACTTGTTCTTATTTCTTAGCTGAATAGGGAATATTTATGGGCATTAAGTGTGAACTGGATTACATGTGCACAGCTTTTTGTGAATTTTTCTATACAATTGCAACACCAGCTTAAATTTTTAAGCTGTCTTTAACTTAGTAAATGCACAAAGGACTTTTAACAGATATGTAATTGGACAAAATTTGACACTGAACCACAAAGAATATGAAGAGTGAGATTGGTTCAAGTAGAATTTTTAAAGGAAGAGAGCAGCAAGGAGGTTTCATTGAAGCATAGAATCCCATTGAGCCCAACATGTCCAAACTGACCCTCCAAAGAACATCCCACCCAGTCCTGAAATCCTGCATTTCCCATGGCTAATCCACCTCACCTGTACATCCCTGCACACTATGGGACAATTTTGCATGGCTAATCCACCTAACCTTTGGATCTTTGGATGATGAGAGAAAACTGGAACACTTGGAGGAAACCCATGTGGACACAGGGGAAATGTGCAAGCTCAATACAGAC
Organism: Rhincodon typus; assembly: GCF_021869965.1. Lineage (NCBI taxonomy): Eukaryota > Metazoa > Chordata > Chondrichthyes > Orectolobiformes > Rhincodontidae > Rhincodon > Rhincodon typus. The sequence continues at coordinate 20,544 of NW_025968276.1, forward strand.
AGTTGCCTAGGGATGGAATTGAATCTGGGTCCCTGGCGCATTGAGGCAGCAGTGCTAACCACTGAGCCACCTTTTCAGGAGTGAGTTTGAGAGTTTTGTGCCTAGACAGGCACAGATTCCATCCACAGATGAAGGATGTAATGTAAAGGATACCCAAATGGACAAAGTCCTTTTGTGCTTTAACAGTTGACAAGGTTACAGAGATGGGAAGGGATTTGCATGAAGGGTGAGAATTCTTAAGTGTGAGATAGTGCTGGAACAGAAGCATAGGACCATGAGCACATGAATAATGAATGAATATAATTTATGTTATCCAGGACATTGGCAACAGAACATTGAATGAATTAGTTTTTACTTTGTTGTGATGGCAAGCTGGCCAGGAAAACATTGTAATAATGCTCGAAGTCAGGTGTGCACAATTGTTAAATTTAGAAATCTAAAGATACAAAATGCTTTTTTTTTGCAAGAGGCTAGGGCAGAAATTGTGGGGGCCCTGGCTGATATATTTGCATCATTGTTAGCCACTGGTGAAGTCCCGGATGTCTAGAGGGTAGCGAACGTGGTGCCCTTATTCAAGAAGGGCTGCAAAGAAAACCCTGGGAATTATAGACCAGTAAGCTTAACGTCTGTGGTAGGTAAGTTACTTGAGAACATTCTGAGGAATAAGATATACATGCATTTGGAAAGATGGGGTTTGATTAGGAGTAGTCAGCATGGCTTTGTGCGTGCGAGATCATGCCTCTCAAACTTGTTCTTTGATGTGACCAGGAAGATTGATGAAGGCAGGGTGATAGACGTAGCCTATGTGGATTTCAGTAAGGCCTTTGATAAGATTCCACATGGTAGGCTGCTCTGGAAGATTAGGTCGCATGGAATCCAGGGAGAGCTGGCAAATTGGATACACAATTGGCTTGATGGTAAGAAGCAGAAAGTAATACTGGAAAGAATGCCTGTCTGACTGGAGGCCTGTGACTAGTCATGTGCCTCGGATCAGTGCTGGGCCCATTGCTATTTGTTATCTGTATTGATGATTTGGATGAGAATCTACAAGGCATGATTAGTAAGTTTGTGGATGACACTAAAATATCATGGACAGTGAGACAAGTTATCAGAAATTGCAGCAGGATCTTAATCAGCTGGGGAAGTGGGCCAAGAAATGACAAATTTGGACAAATTCATGGATAGGAAAGGTTTAGAAGGATATGGGCCAAGTGCAGAGAAATGGGCTTAGCGTGGATGGACATTCTGGTCAGCACGGACCAGTTTGGGCCAAAGGGCCTGTCTCTGAGCTGTAGGACTCTGATTCTGTGACTATGATCTGTACTAAAGTATATTAAAATTCATCATGCGAAAAGGGCAATATTTGAATTCAAATAAGTTTTTTTTTAAGACAAGTTTTTAAACTGAATTTGAAGGTGTTATATATGATTGCGTTTATTAGACGGCAGATTTAAAAAAAATCTTTTGGTAGAAAGTATTTTGCTTCAAATTGAAATTTAAAAATTGCTCTCTGTTTTCTCTCCTAGTTCTGAAGAGGTGTCAGAGGACTCGAAACATTAACTGTGTTTTCTCTCTGCAGATAGTGCCAGACCTGCTGAGTTTCTCCAGCATTTTCTGCTCTTTGTTTAAAAAATGTTTGGCTGTAGTTAGAATTTTTGCTGCTTGTTAAAACAGTCAGGATAATGGATACTGTCAGTTTTGAGCAAGGAGATTCTCAAACCTCTGTGATATAATTAAATTACTGAATTACGAACTGAGCAGTTGAATCTTTATTGTGACTCCTGCTTCATTGTACAAAAATAAAACCCATTTAAAATAGATTTCACTTTTCTGAAGCCGACCTAATGTATTTCTTGTTCAGATTGTACTTTGCTCAGTTGGCTGGGTGCCTCATTTGTGATGCAGAGTGACACTAGCAGCATGGGTTCAATTCCCACATCAGCTGAGGTTACCATGAGGTTCACTCCTCGTCAACTTCTCACCTAAGGCAAGGTCATCCTCAGGTTAAACCACCACAAGTTGTCACTACGGAGAGAGCAACTTGTGGTCTAGCAGGACTACGGTGGTTTTAGAACTGTTGCAAAGTAAAAGATAGTGTCTAGATGGCAAATTTTTCTTTGTCTTAACTTGCAGTAAATAATGAAACAATCTTTGTATAGCAGTGAAACTAAATAATGCATATGCTTTTGCTAGATTGACTGAATAAACACACATGGAAGTTGAAACACTTTGAAAATAGCTTTGTATTACTTCAACCATAAGGTAGCTGCTGTCACATTAAGTTAGATATTGAAAGTGTGACTGGTCAGCTTCAGAAGTGGGAGAATGAATTGCCTGCCCTTAAAAATACACAACTTTGAATCACAGCCTATCAGTGGTTGTGTGACACTGGAGGCACAGAAATAACAGCTCCAATGGGACGAGGGTGACAGGATTGTGAGAGTGCCATAAGGGAAATAATTGGAAGAAATGCAGCAAGATGAGTCTTTGAGCAACAGCCACCTTATATAGATTCATAGAATACCAGTTACAATGCAGGAGAAGAGCTAGTGGCTGTCATGTCTATGCAGGTTTTCTGCAAGAGCAACTCCCCTAATCTGACTTTATTACCTTTCCCAATAATCATGCAATTTATTTTCTTCCCTGATTACCCAATTTCCTTTTGATAGCCGCGGTTAAATCTACCCGCACCACGTGCTGAGGCTGCGCGTTTCAGATTGAAACCACATACTCTGTTTTAAAAGGAATCTTCCAGATGTTACATTTGCTTCTTCTGCCTATCATCATATCCTCTGTGTTTCTCAATCCCTCCACCAAAAGGAAAGCTTTCTCTTTATATATTCTGTTCGGACCCTTGAGACTTTGACCACTTCTATCAGATCTCCTCCTCCTGTTTTTTTTTCCTCTCTGGAGACAGTATCTCAGCCTTTCCAGTCTATTGACATAACTGGTTCCTGGGATGAGGAATTTCTTCCTCATACATCTCTTCTGCAACCTTTCTAATGCTTTCACGTCCTTCCAAAAGTGTGCTGTCCAGAACTGTACATACTACTACAGTTGTGGCTGAACTTGAGTTTTACCAGGGTTTATCATCATATCCTTACTTTTGTTCTCTGTGCGCTTTAAGAACTGATTTCTCAACCTGCCTTTTCACCGTCACTGATTTGTCTGCATATAGCTCCCAGTATCTGGTTTAGAATTGCACCCTTTAGTTTATATTGACTTTGCTCAATCTTCTTCGTACAGTGAATCACTTCACACTGCTCAGCATTAATTTTTATCTGCCACTTGTCCACCCATTCTGTCAAAGTCTCTCTTCTTTAGGGGTTTATTGTTATCTTCACCATTCGCAATACTTCCAAGCTTTGAGTTATCTCCAGTTTTTGAAATTGTGTCATATATACCCAAGTATAACTCGGTACGCATCAGGAGCTGTTGTCTTCAGACCTTCCACCAGTCCAAAAAAAAATTGTTCACCACTACTGTTTGCTGTTGCTTTGCTCAGTTTATTGCCATGTTTTCACTGTCTGTTTTAGTACAAAAGCTGTAACTTTGTTGATCAACCTGTTAACTAAGCCTGTTATCAAAAGTTAATTCACCTGACAATTTCTATATATTTAATAGGCCTAATGATTTTAAACTTAAAGTTAAACTGAGAATTTCAATAAGATTACTTTCATGTTATGTAATAGAGCCTGCTAAGTCTGTTTGAATTTTTAAGTCACTGTACTGTTATGTCTCTGCACCCATCAAGCTGCATGAAAGTGATGAAAGTTGTAAAAGTTGACATGATTTTGAATTCGTTGTGAGGGGAACCCATTTTAACTTGAAAATGAATGTTGCATTTTTTTTATTGTAGAGTTTGTACTACATTGTTCAGCATTTCAAATTGCTCCTTCACTTTTTATTTCTTCTCCACACAAGATACTACTAACCAACAGTGGTTATATTCTAGTGCTGCATGTCTCTAGTTCTGACTAACATCACTTTATCCTCTCTCTGTATGTCTTGCTTGCTTGCATTGCTAAGGACGTAAACATAAAAAGTCTAAAAAGTATTTTAAGAAATCTGCCAAAGTGCGTTCCAAAGGTATGTATGAATATTTTATGATGCACTTTGCATTTTATCCTTGATTTATTTTGCTCTATTTCCAATGCTTTAAAACCACTGGTTGCCTGCATTCTTTAAATAATCTTGTGTGTAGGAAAAATAATTTTGTTAATTGCTTTTCACCATAAACTGTATGTTTTCCTAATTACATGTTCATGTTTCAGGTGGCTTCTTCCTAATTAGATTAGCTGAATGGAAAGTATAATTCATTTAAACTGTAGGTTTCTGTAGAAGGTGGCACCAAATCAGTTGTTACAAAGCAAGCCAAGATTCTTTCTTGGGTAACTGGAGCTGAAAGTTAATTTTATTTGTTTAGGGAATGCAATGGACTTTCAAAACTGACTGCA
>NW_025968277.1:0-25000 GCF_021869965.1 Rhincodon typus
CTTTGTCTATCTAACTGCTCTTCTCTCTCTTTGGGCTCTATCCTTTATCCTATTGTTTATTCCCTACGCCATCCCCCTCCCTATCTTCTGCACATAAACTGACATTTTCCTAGCCACCATCAGTTCTGAGGAAGAGTCACCGGACCCGAAACGTTAACTCTGATATTTTTTCTTCACAGATGCAGCCTAACCTGCTGAGCTACAAAACAGCCCCAGCAGGGTCCATAGCAAGCAAACCAGTATCATCAATCACGTGACTTCTAGGAAGCTTTGAAAAAGAATTTGTGTTCACAGTGAACTTTCAATGACCTCTTAAAGAAATCACTCCAGGAAGTTCCACAAAGCTTGAAATATATCAATTTTTCATAATTCTTCAAAATGTATGCCCTTCAAGTGGTGTTAAATATGACTTAACATCCCTAACAACATGAGCTATTATTTTTTGCAATCATTGATGTGACATCTTATCAAATGACTGCTGGAAATGTAAGAGTACATACACCAGTTTCCCTTTATCCACAGCATATGTCACTTCTTCCTTGATCTCCAGTAAATTGATTAAACATGATTTCTCTTGCAAGAACCATGCTAACTGTGCCATTAAGTGCCTGGCTATTTATGTTTAATGATGGTTTCCGTCATCTTCTCAATGATCAATGTTGAGCTAAACAGCCTGTAGTTTCCTGTTTTCTGTCTCCCTCTGTTTTCAAATGAAGGAATCACACTTGCTTTTTTGAAATATATTGGAACTTCCCCCGAATCTAGGGAATTTTGGAAAAGCAAAAAAGTTGTTAAGCTTGAATTGAAATTTGGTTAGACCAGACTTTGGAATATGGTGCACAGTTCTAACTATGTATACGTAGAGGCTGTAGGGAAGGTTCAGAAATAATCCTAAAGATCATTGCAGAAGCAAGGAATTTATTTGTCAAATAAGGGCTGAGAGGTATTTTCTGTAGAGTGGAGAAGAGCAAAGAATGACCTGATGAGGGTCTCTTAAGGTGATGAGTTTGGTAGACCAGATTTAGAGAATGTGTTTCCAACCATGGGGAAAATTAGGAGCTGTAAGTATAAAATAGTTACTGAATTCCAGTAAGGAATTCGGGAATAACATCTTTATACAGAGAGTAGTGAGAATGTGGAACTCGGTTCCACAGGGAGTAACTGAGGTGTATAGCATGGATATGTTTGAGGAAAGCTACATAAAAAGGAGGGAGAAAACAGTAGAAGGATTGGCTGATGAAGTTGGATGAGGAGTGGTAAAAGGCTACTGATCAACTGATCATGCTATTGACAAATGACCTATTTATATGCTGTGGATTCTGTGCACCTCTGTTCATCTAAATAATTGAACCCAACTTATCAGAGTCAGTGAGAATCTTTATCTTTATTTCAGGCTAAGGAATATCTGAACTGTGCTTTACAAACCAGCCGTCATGATCTGACTTTCATGGTGCTCGGGAAGCTACACTTAATGGAGGGAAATACCCAAAATGCAATTGAAACATATAAGAAGGCAGTGGAGTGAGTATTGAATTCTTTAAGTTTTCAATGTTAAATAAAAATGCAGAGAGTGAAGACTGACTATTCAGATAAAGAAGATTAGCCATATAATGAATAATGTTTATTCAGAATGTTTTAAACAAGAAAGCAACCTAAAATAGAGTGACTGGAAGCAGTGGACACAGTAGATAAGTGGAGAAACATGGAAGGTGATACGAGATCCATTGATGGGATAAGGTCCTAAGGATTTGGAGAGAAACAGCAAGGTGGAGAAGTTTGGAAGAGAATTCTAGAGTGCAGACAATGGTGTTCAAAGACTGCATACTGATTGAGTGTGGAGGGCATTATAGTGAGGGGAAATCAGAAAAGCCAGTCTTTGATATGTTACTGAAATCTCTAAATCACAGAAAATTCATTTATTTCAGAATTTCAGTGAGGCGAATTTCTAAAATAATGTCAGCATCTGTTTCCTCCTTGTAGGTTTTCTCCTGAAAATGCTGAGCTTCTGACTACATTGGGATTACTATACCTGCAGGTAATATTACAGCTGTGGCACAAAGTAGGCCTGTAACAAAAAGATACATAACAAAATAGTTCAGCCCTTTTCCCCCTAAGAACCATACTTGATACATTATCAAAAAGGTCACTCGTTTGCACTTTTCACGGAATAATGAATTAAATTACAGAATATAATCCCTAAATCACTGGGGAACGTCCCAAAATCAATTGAAATGGAATTTGACTGACACATCACTGTACATGGTCCTTGTCTTCAGGACTCTGATTACACATGGAGGTCATTGTGCACGTGTGCATCTGCATGTCCTGCGTCAGTGTGTTTATACATACATTTTGTCTGTGAGTATATTTACACAGTTGTTACTGTGTGACTCCTTACTTTGGAGAAAGAGACCGAGATAGATGATTCTGGTGCTGTGATAAATCACCAGCTTGAAATTAAACAGCCTTTGTTCTAATGGTTTCAGTCATCTTTCTGCTGTTATTGCCTAACTAGGTCATGCGATTGACATCATTACATTGTTTATTTGTACATAATAAGACTAAAATTTTCTATTTAAAAAAAAATGGCGATCAACAATATTTTGTGTTTCTGACTTTCAGCTTGGAATGTATCAGAAAGCCTTTGAACATCTAGGAAATGCACTTACCTACAACCCCAATAATTACAAGGTACTAATTGTAATCTGTTTGGGTACAACATGTGAAACTTTGCCAAGTCAGATGTACTTACCTTTGAGTGATGAAACTAAAAATTATATTTCTGTAACACTGTTACGATTGGTTTGTGTTCAAAGATCATGAAACATCCTTTAAAAGAAAAAAAACTGAAATCTCTTGCTTTGAATCAGTTCAGAATTCCTGGTATTCAACAGTGCAAGGATTGTTCACTGGCATTTACTCATCAAAGTAGAAGTTGCTGATCTTCTACGGCAGGTTAAGTATTTTGTTACTATGGTAACAGAGATGGTGCTAAAAGACTGTTTGCTCAGCTGGAGAGTCTGAAGCAAGGGTTCACAATCTCGGAATTAGGGGGTGGCTGCTTAAGACTGAGAAGAGATTTGGGTAATACCACCACCTGCAAATTCCCTTTCAACCCACTTGCCATTCTGACTTGGAAATACATCGCCATTCCTTCAGTATCACTGGGTCAAGATCCTGGAACTCCGTCCCTGATGGCATTGCGGGTGTTCCCACACCAAATGAACTGTAGCGGTTTAAGAAAACAGCTCACCACCACCTTATTCAGGATAACTGTGAATGGGCCCAGTCAGTGACGTTCACATCCCATAAACGAATAAAAGAAAAACATTTTTTCACTGAGGAAGTTGTGAAGTTAGGATTCAGTTCCTGAACAGTCATCCATTGAATAATTTCAAGGCTGAGCAATAGATTTTGAATTCTGATGATACCCCAGGATGTGGACACCCAGTAATAAAGTGGAGTTAAAGATTAACCACAATCTTACTAAATGATGGGAGCAGGCTGAATGGGGACTTATGGCCTTTTTGTGCTAATGTTTCTGAAATACTTCTGTGAAGTTGCAGTAATTGTCTATGGAGTCATCGTTTATTCAAAAAAATGATTTCTTCTTGAGTAACTGCAAACATGCTGTTAATTCACCGATGCAAAAATAATCATTTTGATTATGGTGGCTGTTACTCTCATGGACAGTAAGCTTGTGTTGTTACATTATTGATCTCTTATAACAGTAAGCTTGTGTTGTTACATTATTGATCTCTTATATAGTGAAGTATGCACAGATGTGATTTTTTTTGTCGTTCTCTAATTTTCTGCCTCTTTTGCTTAGGCCATCCTGGCTGCAGGCAGTATGATGCAGACTCACAGTGACTTTGATGTTGCCCTGAGTAAGTACAGAATAGCAGCGCATGCCGTCCCAGAAAGCCCGCCCCTGTGGAACAACATTGGAATGTGTTTCTTTGGCAAGAAGAAATACGTGGCAGTGAGTATAACGAGAAGCTTCCGATCAGCGCAAAGTCCCGCCCAGTTATAAACAGTGTTCCTATAAGACTTGGCTTTTGTGACAGTAAATGGTTACCTATGTCTGGAACTGGAAACTATGATTCTGTTACCTAAATCTTTTCACGATAGCATTCGTGTATAATCTGCTATAATGATAGTCTTCTCTATTGGATCCATGGCATGGAATAGCCACTCCCGGGCCATACAGTGTCACTATACACCAGCTGCAATCATCATCTCTGCCCACTGCCAGCCAGCAGGAGATGTGCACTCCTATTGAAACCTGAAAACTGCAGGTAGTGCTTCATGGAGAAGCCAACTGAATGGATGCTCAGTACAAAGGGCTTGTAGCACTGAATGAACTCCATCTGCCCTTCTCTAGTGGCAGTTTCCTCATAGTAAAAGAACCAGTACATTTCTTACTACCTGGATGACCAAACTGTACTGGTGCCCTCAGCATAGACCACATCCAGTTATTCCTTTTCTATAGCAGCCTATGTTCATAGTCAAGTAGGAAAATCTGTATTGTTTGGGGCATCATGCCAGGGGATCAACCCTGGCTCAATGAAGAGTGCAGGAGGGCATGCCAGGAGCAGCACCAAGCATACCTGAAGATGAGGTATCAACCTGGTGAAGCCACCAAACAGGATTACTTGCGCGCCAAAAAGCGAAAGCAGCAAGTGATAGACAGAGCTAAGCGATCCCACAACCAACGGATCAGATCTAAGCTCTGCAGTCCTGCCCTGTCCAGTCGTGAATGGTGGTGGACAATTAAACAACTTACTGGAGGAGGAGGCTCCACAAATATTCCCATCCTCAATGATGGAAGAGCCCAGCACATCAGTGCAAAAGATAAGGCTGAAGTATTCACAGCAATCTTCAGCCAGAAGTGCCGAGTGGATGGTCCATCTCGGCCTCCTCCAGTGGATCCCAGCATTACAGATACCAGTCTTCAGCCAATTCAATTCAGTCCATGTGATATCAAGAAACAGTTAGAGACACTGGATACTGCAAAGGCTATGGGCCCTGACAACATTCCGTCAATAATACTGAAGACTTGTGCTCCAGAACTTGCCGCTCCCCAAGCCAAGCTGTTCCAGTACAGTTTCAACACTGGTATCTACCCGACAATGTGGAAAATTGCCCAAGTATGTCCTGTACACAAAAAGCAGGACAAATCCAACCCGGCCAATTACCGTCCCATTAGTTTCCTCTCGATCATTGTAAAGTGATGGAAGGTGTCAGTAACAGCGCTATCAAGCAGCACCTGCTCAGAAATAACCTGCTCAGTGACGCCCAGTTTGGGTTCCACCACGGCCACTCAGCTCCTGATCTCATTACAGCCTTGGTTCAAACATGGACAAAAGAGCTGAATTCCAGAGGTGAGGTGAGAGTGACAGCCCTTGATATCAAGACAGCATTCGACCAAGTGTGGCATCAAGGAGCCCTGGCAAAACTGGAATCAATGGGTATCAGGGGACAAATGGTCCGGTGGTTGGAGTCATACCTGACACATAGGAAGATGGTCGTGGTTGTGGGAGGTCAATCACCCCACCTCCAGGACCTCTCTGCAGGAGTTCCTCAGGGTAGTGTCCTCAGCCCAACCATCTTCAGCTGCTTCATCAATGACCTTCCCTCCATCATAATTGGGGATGTTCGCCGATGATTGCACAATGTTCAGCACCATTCGCGACTCCTCAGATACTGAAGCAGTCCATGCTCACACACAACAAGGTCTGGACAATATCCAGGATTGGGCTGACAAGTGGCAAGTGACATTCGCGCCACACAAATGCCAGGCTATGACCATCACCAATAAGAGACAATCTAACCACCGCCCCTTGACATTCAATGGTGTTACCATCACTGAATCCCCCACTATCAACATCCTGGGGTTACCATTGACCAGAAACTCAACTGGACTCACCACACTAACAGAGTGGCTACAAGGGCAGGCCAGAAGCTGGGAATACTGCAGCGAGTAATTCACCTCCTGACTCCTCAAAGCCTGTCCACCATCTACAAGGCACAAGTCAGGAGTGTGATGGAATACTCCCCACTTGCCTGGATGGGTGCAGCCCCAACAACACTCAAGAAACTTGACACCATCCAGGACAATGCAGCCGCTTGATTGGCACTACATCCACAAACATCCCACTCCCTCCACCACCGATGCTCAGTAGCAGCAGTGTGTACTATCTACAAGATGCACTGCAGAAATTCACCAAAGATCCTCAGACAGCACCCTCCAAACCCACGACCACTTCCATCTAGAAGGACAAGGGCAGCAGATATATCGGAACACCACCACCTCCATGTTCCTTTCCAAGTCACTGACCATCCTGACTTGGAAATATATCGCCGTTCCTTCACTGTCCCTGGGTAAAAATCCTGGAATTCCCTCCCTAATGGCATTGTGGGTCAACTCACAGCAGGAGGACTGCAGCAGTTCAAAAAGGCAGCTCACCACCACCTTCTCAAGGGCAACTAGGGATGGGCAAGAAATGCTGGCCCTGCCAGTGACATCCATATCCCACAAATGAATAGAGAAAAAAAAAGGACTGGAATATAACTGAGTTTAAACAGTAACAACTGCCGTTTTAACCAAGATTACTTGCAACTACAAACTGAAAAGACAGTGACTGTTTTATTACTGACCCTTTTAAGTCAACATTCAGGCAGGAAGAAAAGAGTGGAAGCAGCAGGATGTCCTGATCACCAGCCTGCTGATTACTAAACTTCTACAGCAATGTTAAGGTCCTACAGGGCAGATACAGCACAGAGTTATACACAGAGAACAGCTCCCTCTACACTGTCCCCCATCAAACTTTCTCAGGACAGGGACAGCACAGGCTTAGATACAGAGTAAAGCTGCCTCTACACTGTCACTATCAAACACTCCCAGGACAGCTTAATGAGAGACCACTTGAGCTATTCTTGAGACCACTTGAGCCGTTCTCAAGACCACCTCTTGTGCAGTGACGTTTTTTCATCTTTCTCACAAACTGTCAACTCCTGAGATTGCAATTTTGTGCCATCATTAAAGGCCCAGCCCAATGAGGAAGTGAGGTGACACTGTCTAAAGTGCATTTCATGTTGACGTTCAAAAATGGCTAGCAGAGATGTCCCTCATGTCATCAGACTGTGCTGGAGTGAAGTATAGGTCAGTATTTCGAGGCACAGTACAGCACTTGGTCCTCTCTTCATTCTCCAGATTAATTATGTACATTCAGAAATCCTTTTGGTTGACAGTGGTGATTTTAAATGTTAAAGTGATGCTGAAATGATAAATGCTCATTCTGCTGAAGTGATGGCTGTGGTGTTGTTTACGTTACTCCAGGCTATCAGTTGCTTGAAGCGAGCCAACTACCTGGCTCCCTTTGATTGGAAAATTCTCTATAACCTGGGCTTGGTGCACCTGACAATGCAGCAATATGCGTCAGCATTCCACTTCCTGAGTGCTGCCATCAACATGCAGCCGAGAATGGGCGAGTTGTACATGTTGCTGGCTGGTGAGTGTGGAATTGGCTTTAGCATTTGACCAACACAATCATTAACTCTTCCTAACATTTACGTCTTCACTAAGTGAGTGTACACCAGCATGATGCCTGTCTTACCTTATCCCTCCTCAAAGCATTGATTCATTTGTGGATACAGAACCACCAGCTCCTTTAACCAGTTCAGTCATCCCCTGCTACTGTGAGACCCCAGACAGTGAGAATCGATAAGTGTTGCCCCACATACAGGTTTGATCCTGTCCTCCTCCTTGTATTCCATTAATGGGTTGCTGGGAAACAGTTGAATGCAGAACCTATACCCGTTTCCATTTTCTTCTCCTAATTTGGGGACATTTACCACCTCTAGCAGACGTATCCAGTTAAGAAAGTAATATTTACATAGCTGACTGAAGCTTTGCCCCTCACTAGAGAAGCAGCACCATGTAAATTTATTAAGAACATCTGGGAAACTTCTCCGTCCCTTCTCTATGTTGCAGTGCAACACAATCAGTTACACCATGGAGAAGAACTTAAAGCCTCATGTGTAAAGTGACCCAGAGAACCCAGGTCTAATTTTCATAACAAAATGTGAGAATCAGTGAACATTTTGCAATGGAGTGAGCTGACTGTCTGTTTGTCCTGGAATGAGGCATTATAGCTCTTGTCAATGTGATTTTTTTTTTGTAAATCCGTAATGGTAAGATCAGGCTATTTTTAAAATTATGTTTATACTGTGATCCCTCTCTTGATTGACTTTTAATATTAAGGGTTGGTATTAAGTTATCCCAGGGCAGTATCTTTGATCTGTAAGACTGTTTTGGATCTGTAGATTGTTAAAGGGGACAGAAATGGCTTTTAGTAGGGTGATGTGCTCTTCCGCTCAGACATGGAAAGTCAGGGAGAATTTGAATGTTTCTGGAGACTACGTCTGCAGGAAGTGTGTTTCGTTGCGATTTCTATTGGACTGCATGGATCGGTTGGAGCGGCACTTAAAAGGAAATGAGTTTACAAGATTCACGGGCTGTGACGGATGGCATTTTCAGGAAGGTAGAAAAACCACAGATACAGTCAAGTAGATGGTTGACTGCTGGGAATGGTAGGAGAGGGAGGCAGGTAGTGCAGGAGTCTCCTGTGACGAAACCCATCTCAAACAGATGTACTGTTTTGGATACTGTAGTGGGGGGGAATGGTCTCACAGGTGAGTGTAGTACTGCCAGCCAGGTTTCTGGTTACGTCTCTGGCTCTACTGTAATTTTGCTACTGCTACTCAGGAGGCTTTAAACTAGCCTGGGAGATTGTCATGTGAAGTTATGTGGGTGAAACTGAGAAATTAGGAAAGGGATGATCACCATGTTGGGATTTTCTTCAGTTTGTGGATGTACCTACTAGAGAAGGAGCAAAACTTGACCTTCTGTTGGGAAATAAGGCAGGGAAAATTATGAAGGTGCCAGTGGGGGAGCACTTTGGGGCAAATGGTCATAATTCTGTTAGTTTTAATTCTATTAGTTTTTTCTGAAGAAGGGTCCTGATCTGAAACTAAACAGCTCCCTTATTCAGCAGCATTTTTATTGAGGAACTAAAATGAACATTGAACGTGGGGCGATATGGAGAGAAGTGCATGAACAAGTCCGTAGTGAGGACTGAGTGTTTAGGGAGGGAGTCATGCCAAGGTAACTAGGCATGTGCCTCTCAACAGTGAAATGATTTGCAAGAAGTCAGAGTTAGAGGAGTGAAAGAGCAGGTCAGAGGGTGGATGAGATCAGAGGTCAGGACTTGAGTGGCACAAACCTGTGGGGAAATGGTGGATGTATTGAAACATCCCAGTGAGTGTGGATTTTCTTATGTTCGTTTCTTATTACAGTGACGTTAACAAACCTGGCAGATCCTGACAATGCAAAGAGAGCCTACAACCAAGCAGTGAGTTTGGAGCAGTGAGTATCGGTGGGACATGAGCTGATGGATGTTAAAGATTCAATTAGATGATCTCTTGGGAAAGATTCTATCAAATTGCTGATGATAAAGCTTTTATTTTGCTCTGTGGTTATTGCAGCAGTATCTTACTGATACAAGTTTTTTTTATTAGATGCAGTATTGTCTGTATTATCAGGCTCCCCCACCTCTCGCACTCTGTCTCTCAGATTATCTTGTTATCCTGCATCAGGGCACCTTTCTCTGATCGACTTACGCCCACTCTGATATTGTTCTGTCATTCACCAATTGAAAGAAACAGCTTTTTTCCATGTTGCTTCAGCTAGTTTCTGACGTGCACTAACATGGGAAAATGTGAAGTTGATAGATTGAGGAAAAAAGACTATCTTCTACACTCTACCAGCCACATTCATACAAAGTACTGGTTTCAGAGGCATCAAATACCTTCCAGGACCGCACCCCAAGAGGCTAACTCTCCAATGAATGCTGGCAGACTACATAACTATGTTTGACATCACAGCTGAGTTTGACCCTGTCTGCACTCCTTATGGGATTTACAGAGAGAGAATCTCTGCCTCATAGCCACAGCCACTCCCATGGAGCTGAGCCAGATTTTAATGTCTTTCATTTGTTACTTATTACAGCTCTGGCAGGCGGAGTGTGCTGGAAATTGAGCTCCACTGTTCCCAGAAGTCCTTCCAAAAGTGTAAGTGTCTTTTTTGATGATCAAAAATGGCCAGTTTGTTTCTCTTTATTACTGTTAACTAGAACAAAAGAGCATATCATCAGATTTTTCAGTAAACTCAAAAATAACACACTTCTCACAGGTAAACTTCTTTAAGAAAGTAGGAAACTGGCTATCAACCTAGCTACTCTAAGTCCAACTCTACTACTTAATCCCAAACATATACACTCATACACAGTAAATAATGTGCACAGCTCTGCAGAGAAAGATATTTTCTAATCACCCTGTTCAGCCATATTAATGCACACCTCTGGAGCAAGTAGGACTTGGCTCTGAGCCTCCTGGTCCAGAGATAGGGACACTACCACTGTGTCACAAGGATCCATCTCTGTGGAGCAATAATGAGTGGAAAAAAATGGAGAAATCCTGTTGATCAAAACTAAAATGGTAGAATGAGGTGATTTTCTCACAGTTTCTTCAGTTTTTTTTAGTGAGTTCATGTAGTTTGCTTGTAATAAATGTTATTTTTGGAATTATTGGAACTTCTTTTGTTCTACTTAACAGTAATAAAGATAAACAAATTTACCAATTTTGATGATTGAGTAAGATGTTTAAGCTCTTGTTATGGCTTGTGGAGTAATGAGTCTCAATTTCAGTGCATTCCTCCTGTCAGTAGAAACATTATCTGGGGACTCAAATATTTAGGATGTGGAGTAATGGTAATTGGTACGTGATAAAAGGACAGAAACTGAAAGGTTTGTCATGTTAAATTGAAGGTGGCTTTGAAAACAACTAAAGTCTTCTGGTGAGTAACCAAAGTGAATTTTGATGAGTTACATTTAGAGAAGTAGTTAGAAATAGTTGGTTGCAGAATGATGGGAAACCTTCAGACCCTCTTCAGATTCAGCTGTGAAACACTTGGGAATCTTGATATTTGAAATTTTCACACTGTTTCACTAAGAGATCAACAAAGAGTGCTTTTAGTTCCGCGTTCTGATTCTTACAGGCTGATAGACAAGACTACTTGCCCAACTTTTCAAGTAACTACCTGCAGTTTCTAGGTGCGTATTCAGAAAACACCCGTTTATATTCTAATCAGCCTGTCCAAGGATGTTAACTGATGCCTCTGGAGCACCTATTACCTCAGTCCAGGTGATGTTGCTAGGCAATAACAGTATAGATTTTTAACAATTTTTAACAATTAAAGCAATAGAACTCCATTCTTATCTCTCTCTCTCTCAAACCCTTGCTGGACACTACTTTCAAAAATCACTTTTTTAAAATTGTAAATGGCTAATAGACTACAATCTCCTTTTTACCTCCTGATTTTCCAG
The DNA here is from genome assembly GCF_021869965.1 of Rhincodon typus. Taxonomy (NCBI): domain Eukaryota; kingdom Metazoa; phylum Chordata; class Chondrichthyes; order Orectolobiformes; family Rhincodontidae; genus Rhincodon; species Rhincodon typus. Next base: position 11,448 of record NW_025968277.1, read on the forward strand.
TTCAAGGCAGTCACATGATAAATCCTTGGCAACTCCATTAATCAGTTCTCATAATAACTGTGTTCGTAACACATTTTAATATACTTTCTGATTGACAGTACTATTGTGTGAAGTGTCACGTGGATCCTGATGGGAGGCAGGCTAATCTTTGCAGTGAAAGTCTTTTTCTCTCTCTTCTATAGGTCAAACCCGCTGGTGAATTTAAACTATTCCATTTTACTGTACAATCAAGGGGACAAAAAGGGAGCCCTTCACCAATATCAGGAAATGGAGAAGAAGGTCAATAAACTGAAAGCCAGTAATAACATGCCGGAATTTGATCCAGAGGTACTCTGATAATATCTCATCAATGTAATCATTGTCAACTTGTTGCAAGCCAAATAATCTTGAATTCAAGATTCAATTTCATCTCCCAGATCTCAACTAGAGATGCAACACTGTGAATGATAACATGTCAGATACCATCTGAATGATTGATTTTAAATTAAACACTTGTAACACTGTTTCCTGTTTTGCCTTACATCTGTCCTGCTGTTTCCAGCCTAACCTATTTGGCAGTCTGAGCTCTGAAATAATGCAACTTGTGCTTGCTACAATTTAAAGGCTTCATATTGTGTGTGTTCCTGTTGAAATTTGTATTTTGAAAAAAGTATACTGCATTAATACTATATTTGTAAGGGATATGGAGTAGAGTTGGGTAAATGAAGGTGGGATACAGATAAGGCAGGTGTAAGCTTTCAGGGCTGAATGGTCCCGTTCCTATTGGAACTTCTGTGCTTCAAGTAGGATGTCAAACTGAGGTTCTGTAAGTATTAAAAATTCTGTGGTACTATTTGAGATAGGGCATCTGAAGAACAGACGAACCTCGGTAAGGGGTTACCCTCAAACAACACCATCAAAACTAGATTAACTGAACACTATCTTGGTGCTGCTCCTGGGATCTTTGTGTGCAAGTTGGCTTTCAATTTTACATAAAGATTTGGTAGGATGCAAAAATAAACTCACATTCCTTTCTTCAAAGGGCACACAGTTTGTTACACTCTATACAATTTGTCAGAAAACTTAACTCCACATCCCCAAACTGCAGATACAGGAGATCCACTAGTTGTTAGTTCAAAGGTTCTTGTACTATTGATGCATAGTTACAGTTGACTTACAGGTTTTATTTTGTGTGATATTTTTAAAAGTATAAAGATGATTTCACAAACTTGTCCTTCCATTTCAAAGCTTCACCCTCCCATATGCATGCACAGAAACTCAATATTTTTCTATAATTATTGAATTATTCCTCTGTTCTAGGGTTGATATTGAGATGAGAATATTTGTTGACTGATACTAATTATTTAATACATTCCAGCTGGTAGACATGGCTCAGAAGATTGGAGCTGCTCTTCAGGTTGGGGAGAATCTGGTCTGGACAAAACCAGCAAAGGATTCTAAATCAAGAGAACATCCAGCATCATCCTGTAAATCTACCACCAACCAACAACCCCTTGGCTCCAACCAGGCTCTAGGCCAGGCTATGTCATCAGCTGCAGGTTATAGCAAAACAATGCAGCTCTCTGCAGGTAAGAAGCAGATCATTGAACTCCAAATTCTGGGAACCTGTTACCACTTAAAATAAAGTTTGCTTTATTTGGGGAAATAATCATCATCCCTCTCATAGAGTCATACAGTATGAATCGGACTCTGCCTCAAGTCATCCATGCTGACCAGGTTTCCCACACTGAACCTGTTCCATTTGCTTGCATTTGGCCCGTATTCCTGTAAACCTTTCCTATTCATGTACCTGTCCAAATGTCTTTTAAATGTTGTAACTGAACCTGCAACTACCACTTCCTCTGGCAGTTCATTCCATATGCACACCGTACTTCGTGTGAAAAAATTGCCCCTCAGACCCCTTATAAATTTTTCCCCTCTCACCTTAAACCTGTGCCCTCTAGTTTTGAACTCCCCTACTCTAGGGAAAAGACTTTTGCTGTTCACCTTATCTAGACCCCTCATGATGTTGTAAATCTCTATAAGGTCACCCTTTAACCTCCTATGCTCCAGGGCAAAATGTCCCAGCTAATCCCGCCTCTTATAATTCAAACACTACAGTCCTGGTCACACCCTTGTGAATATTTTCTGTACCCTTTCCAATTTAATAACATCCTTCCTAATGTCCTGTACAGCTGCAACATGACATCCCAACTCCTAAATTCAGTGGACTGACCAGTGAAGGCAAGAATACCAAGTACCAGCGTTCATCACCCCGTCTACTTGTGATGTCACTTTTAAAGAACTATGTACCTGAGTCCCTAGATCTCTCTGTTTGACATATTAACAAGTTAGTCTTTTTTTAACACATTTATAGCTTTTAGACCAGTTAATTCAGATAAATATTGAAAGGTTTCTTGAATGTAGTTTTATGCATATAAATGTTAGATGATTCCAGTTTAGACAAATGAATAGTGGGGGATTCTGAATCGTGATGATGTTTATTGAATTTCAGGACTAGGAAAAGGGAAATTTGATAAGGGATTTCTTGTTTTTACTTGCTGCTTTCTGGAACATACATGCAAGGTGAATGAATGCTTTCCACTGTCAAATAGCCCATCAGTACCCTTCATCTGGACTTTCATAAGAAGAATGGCAACCGGAGAATTGTCTGTAGACCTGTACTCCAGCAAGAGTCCAGATCTTCACCAGGGAAAGGGAAAATTGGGAAATGTGAGAATTTTCTACAATCTGTCTAAAGTTGTGTAGATTAGCAGAGCAGCAGTGACAGTAGCCTGAAGATACCGTGGCTTGGAGCTGGGAGGATGTCTTTTGACTGTGGAATGTGGATCCTCTCCCTTGTGGATGCCTTGAATCCCCTTCTAATTCAGCAGCAGTCTCTGCTTTTCAAATGGTGACCTGGTCTGATATATCATTTTTCACTAATATTTGGCAGAAAATTATCATTACTATTAGTTTTTGACATTATTTATTGAACCCAAAAATATTCTTAGCATTTTGTGTTCTGGTACACTTTTTGGAAATGATCCATTTGAATCCTTGATATTTATGTTCATCCAAAGCTTCCTACTCTTTGATATGTATGTCATTTGTGCTATGGCAGCTCTGTAGAGTTTCCAATGCCATTTCTCTTCAATTGATCAAACTGCTTTTTCACAATGTTTTAAACTTAAGCTTTTATTCCCACATTTTATGTTTCTCTGTAAACCTGTGTTTGATTTAGCTGTGATAACCTGTCAAGCTTTCTAACAACAAATGTGGTCTGTATATTGTACATGCTGGTGCCCTGACTGTGAATTATTCTCACTGCAGGTGGATGCTCGATCCGAACACAGAAACTTCCATCGTTACCCTTGGAACCAGAGTCAGCTGCAGATTCGGGCACTGATGACCTGAGCAAAAAGTGAGAGCTGAGATAGAGAGACAAGGCTTAGGTTATTGCTGGCCAAATCCCTAAAGTTACTAAAGTCAATAAAATACCCATTGCCACTCTTAAACCCAGCTGTCTGATGGATGCAGTCTGTGAGAGTGTGTGAGGTCATTGGAAAGAATTGTCTGCTGGAGTCTGTCAATGTCCAGACCATCAACAGCGTTGGTTTTTAAAACAAGAACACGTGCTGGAACTCTTTATCAAATCCTGTATGACATGTATTTTTTATTAAGAAAGATTGGTTTCAGTTGGGACAACCCATGGAGGACCTTTTGCAGATGGACCAAGCTGGAACAGAAACCATGAGTTTGGTCTGACTGGGGAAGGGTTGCCTAGGCTGTTGTCCTGAACTCTCAGAACCCCTAAACCCAATCTTTGTTGTACCTCTCTGCCTCTTCAGTTACTGTTTTAACAAAGAGAAGCAGTCTGTGTAATATTCGGATTGTTCATGTGAATTTAAGGTTTTTCCTCCTATAGATAGCCCTCCAGCTACAGAATATTGCAGGGTTTGATAAAAGCAAACTATTGCCAGTTTCTGGAGTTTTCCTCATTGGCCGCAAACATACTGTAAATACAATGGCTTACTGGAGTGTGACTAATAGAGGAATTCAGATTGTTAGTGCTGAGTTAGCTGATCTCAGCTAGGATTGGTGCAGGATTCTGCATTTTGTTCCGTTTCAAGGGGGAATGGACAAAGCAGTTTGGCTGTGTAGTATTCACTGGAAATGACATCATTCGCAGAAAAATATGTGGACATTTGCTATTTGGGCTCACACAAGATGGATGACTACTGGACAAGTATTCAGAGTGTCACCCTATAAAGGAGCTGCAAGGAGGAATTGGGAGTAGAAAATGCCTGAGGGCAGGTAAAGTGAGGAAGCAATATGTTCATGAAGGCATCGTAGCTTTTCTCTTTCAGATATTTAATATTGCCAGAGAAAGGGCGTTTTTTTTTATACTTTTGCTCTTGCACTCATCAAGACTATTCACTACAAATACCAAAGTAAAGGGAAAGCAGTATTTATGTTGTATGATAGTGGAATAGTGATTGGCTGACAAGTAGACTGTGGTTGATAAAGGTGTTGCCATGCAGAACACACCAGTTAATAATGCTGACAGTGAACTGTCAAACTTTGTTTACGTTTTAAACCAGACAGATTGACTCTGGTCAGCATTGCTCTGAGAAATGAACCAGAGAATGATTGTCACCTATTTTTTTGAGACGAAACAGGTGCAGTGTATACGTTCTTTATGCTTGCAAAGACCAGGGCCCTGTGTATTAACGTACATAGCTCTCAATATGTGCCAGTGTACTACATTGCAAGCCCAACTGACATTCCTAAACTGGTTGTCGAGCAAATTCTTTGCACAGTCAGAATTATTTAGCAATTGTTGTCCGATTTGCAGAATCGCGTATAATGTTGAATGCTAAGAATATTGCTAGTGCATGTTGGTTCGGTAAAGTCCAAGTCATGATTAACTGGTGTAGATAATTTCTAATATGGACAGGTGATGGCCTAGTGGTATTATCGCTGGACTGTTAATCCAGAGATCCAGATAATGTTCTGGGGACTCAGGTTCAAATCCTGCCACAGCAGATGGTGGAATTTGCATTCAATAAAAATATCTGGAATTAAGAATCTAATGATGACTATGAATCCATTGTCGATTGTTGGAAAAACCCATCTGGTTCACTAATGTCCTGCCATCCTGGTCTGGCCTGCATCCAGACCCACGACAATGTGCTTGACTCTTAACTGCCCTCTGGGCAATTAGGGATAGGCAACAAATGCTGCCTAGCTGCTGACGTCCTCAACCCGTGAATGAATAAGAAAAAAATTAACCTGTTCAGAAATTGCATTACATATTTCTCAGGTAGGTGGTACTTTAATCTGGACCTCTTGGCTCAGAAGAAAGGACTTTCATTAGCTGGTGTATTCTCCACAACAATATCTCTATCAAGCAGGGTCTACTTGTGAACAATATCACACTCCCCTTTCACAGTATGAATGTTTTTGTTCCTTGGATGCGAATTGTCTTGTCAAATGTAAGCTGAGAAGCTTTGGCAAAACATTTTCAGCAAGACTACCAATCAACTGTAAAATTTTGGTTGACTAGCTGTGTAGTTGTTTAGCATATTGACACATTTCGTAAACTAGTTCATTGAATGTAGCAGAGGCAAAAAGTTCTGATGTTTATAAACCATAAAAACACCTCCATAAACTGAAGTACATTTGTACAAAGACTGCATTATTCACTCACAGATACAAGTTTCCATTGCCTACACAGAGATTACTATTGTATGGACTGTGGATAAAGGGTCAGTTATGGCACAATGTATAATGTGATTGCTTCCATTGTACTTGTAAAACTTTAATTTTCACTGCAATAAAAGTGATTGTAGGGGAAGTTGTCATTATCTCTAGGCAGCTGTGCAAAGGTGACATGTACTTTAAGTAGAATTAGACAATGCTACAGTAGGAGGCTGTTTGGCCAAGTTTGTGAAAGAGATGCCACTTGGTCTGTACTGTAACCTTTTCATTTATCTATTTCCCTTAGAAACTATTATGAATCATGTGTCCTTGAGAAGCAGCTGTACTGGGAGAAAAATACCTAACATCCACTTCATTCTCTTCATTTATTTGAATCGCTTGCGATAAATCACTGGAAGTAACTTTTTCCAAATGACTTCTTCAAACTATCTCCTCCACTTATGTAAGATTTCTCCTAAACTTATTGGAACAAGCACAAGATTTACAAACCTCATTCATGGTTCATGTCCTCTGCATCTTAGGTTGTCCAACAATCTTCTGCTGAAGTTCAAACTTGCCATACTGGTTTGAGATATCATTTACAATTTTATTTTTGTGAAGTGTGCTGGGTAGAAAAAGTTTTGAGGCCCTGTCTGATCATTTGTAATCTAATGTTTTGTAATGTCAGACAATTTGTTTTCAAAGAATGAAATGATTACTAGACATTCCTGAAATGTTATAATGTATATATTTCTTCATAAAGCTTGACTAAAATCAAAAATATTAGCTAGTTATTTTTCTCCAATTGTTCTCCATCAGATTATTGCATTCTGACTGTCTACTGCAAATTGCCTCATCACCTGAACAACAGGTCTTGCACAATGCAAATGAATCTTTTAACAGCCTTTCGAGCAACAGATTATAGGGTGGCTACAATGTATGTTACGCAACCAACAATCTATTTCTTTTCATGTTACGTATTCCCCTCATTCTGAGAAAACATTAATCTCTAAGAACAGCTTCTCTGCATAGGTTGTGAAGTGTACTTGTGATCAAATGGATGAAATGGGGTGGCGGGGTGGCAGGGTGGCTCAGTGGTTAGCACAGCTGCCCCACAGTGCCAGGGACCCGGGTTTGATTCTACCCTCAGGCGACTGTCTGTGTGGAATTTGCACATTCTCCCCGTCTCTGCGTGGGTTTCCTCCGGGTGCTTTGGTTTCCTCCCACAGTCCAAAGATGTGCAGGCTAGGTGGATTGCCCATAGTGTTCAGGGATGTGTAGATGAGGTGGATTATAGGGGGATGGGTCTGGGTGGGATGCTGTGTAGGTCGGTGTGGACTTGATGGGCCAAAGGGCCTGTTTCCACACTTTAGGGGATCTATGATCTGATCTAGAAATTATAGAACTGAATTCCCAACCTTGTCAGTTTGTAGATGCATTCAACTGTCAGAAATCATGTTAGAGAAATTGCAATTCTGTCAGATGGAGACTAAAGAACTAGAGTAATTTCAATTTAAATGCATTATTCTTATCTTAGTGTGAAAAACCAAAGTGTGAACAGGTGAGCTGCAGTTGTTTGTTACATTGCCATAACTTCTGCATTATAGCCAGAAATAGAGGTTTCTGAGGATCATTTATTTACTGTTCTTACAAGAATGGTTAACCCAGGGGCAAGCATCTATCCATTCATTCTTATTAAACTGGAATTTCAAAGCTCTGTTCTTGTTACCCCTACTATTCTTGGGGGAAACAGCAATAATCTAGTGTTGAGACATTGGCTGAAATTCGGTGGCCAGGAGTACAATAAGCAGTTCCTCTCTTCGCTGCCTTTATATCCAATAGGAATTGATGAAAACTCAATCCAGTCTCTAAAAGTGAGAATACTGGAGAAACTCAGCAGTGTCTGTGGTGACAGAAACAGAATTTATGTTTCAAGAGCAGTATAATTCTTCAGAACTGAAGTTCAGAATTCCAAAATTGAGACGGAATGCTGGTTTGCAGCACAAAATTTGCATTCAGTTTTTCTTCTGATCCCTCCACAGCAAACCCCAGCTGATTACCAAATTACCCCCTTATTAGAGCATATTTCCAAAGATACCTACATAAATATTGGTAAGATATACCCCATACAATTTTCAGCAAACAAGCTTTGGATAATAGTAATGAGATGAGGTAACTCAGGCTGAGTTCTTATTAGACTCTTAACCAGAGGCACTCATCAGTTTTGGTGCTCTAACTGAGATAGGTTAACTTTGCAGAAAGGAACCGATAGCCTATACAGCTTTCATCTGCATAACAACATATATATTCATCCATTACACAGGCTGTGTAGACCATGAATAAAACTCTACATTCACACGCCTACTGGTTGAATACAAAATGTATTGGAATTCCATTATTACATTAGAACATGAAATTTAAAAAAGCCACAGAATAATGCTACTAGCAAAGGTCTTTGTACATAAACTACAGTAGTTTGCATCATTTCTACATCATGATTAATAAACAATTTGCACCTACAGCATCCTTGGAAAACAAAAAGCTGCTTTTGCTAATGAGGACACTACAGATACACCAGAGGTTTTTCTAAGTTTTAAACACAAGCCATAAGAAAACAGGTTTTTGTAAAAGAATGAAAAAAGTGCAAAAATGATTTTACTGCCTACAACTGGGGAAGAATCTAAATCTTCACAATAGCTTTGTTCAGTTATATTCATTACAATAAATTTCCTTAAAACAGTTATATTAACATTCATGGTGATGTACATAGGGAAGCAATATTCACAAACAAAGTTAAAACCTATAGTTGTAGAAGCAATTACAATGATGGTATGGGTAGGATGAAAAAAAAAAGATTTTTTGTTATTGGAACTCACTACATTAATTAACAAGGTCATCTAATCTGAACCCAATTTATTGAGTTGATCCAAGAGTCATATAATTGGCACCCATTCAACCAGGTCCATTGAATGTACAGTAAACACACCCATTTCCTGGGTTCAATACAGATCCAGTAACCAAAATGCGCCACTCAACAAGATTCAATGAGGGGCTGGGAAATCGAGCCTGCTTACTGAAGTTTTTAATAATTGGAACCCATCTATAGGGTTTAATGCTGGTTATGTAATGGGAACCCGTTTGGTCAGGTTTAATAAAGACCATGTAATTTGAACCCATCCAATAAGGTATCTAGAACCCCCTTTGATACAGTTTAAGAAAGAACTTGTAATCTGAACCCATTTGGTAGGGTGTATTTAGCTTTTCTCTTATGGCTAAATGATTTCCAATAGAACATGTAAAGATATTATTCTTCATATAAAATATCAACTGCTGCACACTTTTTAAATTGATGTGCTTTCAGTCATGCTAAGCCTTGAGTTAGTTGTGGATGGGGCTTGCCAGTTCCTTCTTCCTAATTGTGCTTTAATCAGCTAACTTGCCAAGTCTAGCAGTAACATTCTGAAGGGTTGCTAAGAGATCACAGTGATGAACGCAGATAACTTGGCAGTTTGATCAGAAGATGTAGAATAGTCTGTTCGCCACAGCACTGTGTGATGCAGAGGAAGCAAGAAATGGCCACGTTAGTAACTGATGCATCTCACACCAGCTTATGATGAGGCAGTCAAACATCACATCTGGATACCAAAGTAACAATTCAACATTCTTTTCATAACACCAGAAAACGTAAACACGCAGTAAATAGACGATATTGAATGTTGAACACAATACTGGTGCTTCCAGTACATTTCCAAACCAGCAGAGGTCTGTCAGAGCTGAGCGTTGTCAGGTTCCATAGCATTAATTGGATTTTATGATTATCCACAAGTCTGGATCCACTGGACTGAAATCGTCACAAAGGCAATTTCCACGAGACTTAACACATCACATTATGTTTTGTATCCGACCCTCTGGGTGTCTTGTACATACTCCTTTCACTCCTGCTCTGTTTTCAGTTTGTGAAACTGATAGTATTCTGTCTGCATCTATGCTGTAGTGATAACATTCAGATCCTTCATTAACCCTGTGAGATGTGTCATCTCTTCTGTCAGTTCATCTGGGCCATAATTCTGCAGAAAGAGGTGCAAAGTTAGTGGCTTATCAAAGGTTATCAGGGGTAGGTGTTAATGTGAAGAAATCAGGTCAGCCATTATTGAATGGTAGAACAGACTCAAGGGGCTGAGTGGCCTACTGCTCTCAATTGCTATGTATGCTTGTATGATAAGTCAGCACTTGGATAAAATTAGTTCAAACTTACACTATCAGAGTCCTCCAACATTTTAGTGGATTCTGCAACATCTGGTGCACTGGGTACAGTTACTGCCATAGGGGACCTGCTCCTACCCAGGGTTCCTATTGATGCTGTCTTCACTGAGTGTACTTGAGGGTTTGGTCCTGTAAGTGAAACAAAATCTATTAGATTTTCAGAACTATCTAACCCATCTTTCAGGATTAAACAAAATTTTACATTGACAAACAGAAAGCAAAAGAGACCCGAGTTTTAAAGTTACTTCCCGATTTGAACCCACCCCGTTTGTTCAGTTGGCAACTCAGTCGCTCGCTCACCTGTCTGAGACAGTAAAGGTGTACTAGATGATGCTGTTTCATAGTTGGTGCTGACAGGAGGGATGGTGATCACAGCAAAACTTTTCAGTGGGTGGGATGGACGCACATGGGCAGTTGGAACACTGCGATTGGACTCCTCCTCCTGAGATCCAGGCAAATATGAAACTGCAGGAACATCAGCCTCTACACTCTCTACAGGGTGAGCCTGGGAACTTGGTGCTGGCGACATGTCACTATTTGGTGTATTCCGTACAGATTCTGAAACAGGAATCATCAAAACCAAAGTTAACACTCCCAAATATCACCAAACATTGTGGCCTGAACAATTTACATGACCTCAGACTGATATGCTTAATCTTTGTAAAACAAAATTCATTTTTAAATTAACCCAGCATTTTAAAATTAACCCAGACAAGTAATTCTCATTCTAAATTGAATAGTCACCAAATGTTGTTTTCTTTGTAAAGGTGAGATTTACAGAAGGTCTTTTGATAACCATGTTCCTAGGTCAGCCTGCAGCATGAAGGAAATTGTTTAAGGAAAAGTGTCTAAGATTTGGCTTTAGTATTTGGGATAGGGTTACAACTAAACAAAGGAGAACAAAAGCAAATCTTTTGTTTCTGTAATCCAGTAAACATAAAATTGAAACATTGAAATATGTATAAATTATATGACAAAACAGCCCACCAGTTAACATAACCCTGCACATTCACATGAACGTTTTGTTTCTGTACCCTTTCCTTCACTCACTTTTCTAATCAACTGTTTTAAGCTGAAATGGTATCTGCATTTCTATTAATCCTGCAGATTAATTCCATAGCTTCAGAGTTCTCTATGTGAAGAGGTTTCACATGGCTTTTGTTTTAATTTCTGACATATAATTTTTTGTTAATGGGTCCTTGATTATGATCCCTCAACTTCATGACAATCTGCATCTGTCTTCTCCCGTGCTTCCACAGCTTGAGAAAACTAATGTGTTGCCAGCTAAATTGTGTTGTACTAATCAGAAAAACACCTAACTTTTCAACAACAGACAGTAAGAACTGCCGATGCTAAAGTCAGAGATAACACAGTGTGGAGCTGGAGGAACACAGCAGGCCAGGCAGTATCAGAGGAGCAGGAAAGTTGACGTTTCGGGTCAGGACCCTTTTCAACAAATTGTTAGATTATTTCTTAATCGTCATTCTTTGATGATAGTTCAGCTCTTGCAAAAAAATGAATCATCCTTTAAGGTTATGTAATTGCTTTCCCCTTCTTGTTTCCAATTTCTGGAGGTTTATAAATGATGCTTTTGTCCTGTCTGGCCTTAAGCTCACTGTCTAGATAAATCTCTTGTGCTATTTCCAGCCTCCACATTACCATTCATCCAAATATAACTATCCAAAGATACTTATATAGAAACATAGCCCCAGGTGGGGCAGAGATTGGTAAATACAAAACCACAATATTCTCAGACAGTGATAGCTGAAATATTAATCAGAAATCCCCTTCATTAATGAGCCGAGAAAAGCTCCATTGTGTTGTAGACAAGATGCTGGTGGATGAAATGCTGCTGCCCTCATCCTGAGTAAGGAATAAACTAGAAACAAAGCTAATGGCAGCAGATAAACCTCCACACTTGTGGTTCCGAGACTGGGCTGAGGTCTCACCTGTAGAATTGGCCCTGTCTACTGAGGGGCCAAGCGGCCGGCCGCTGATCTGATGCCGAAGGTAGCTGCGAGTTGGGGATGAAGGTCCGTCACAAAGGTGATGATGATGAGGGTTGTCGAGTGAATGGATGGGATGAGCACTAATCACAGCTGTGAATGAATATAACACAGAGAGCACTTCACAGACAGAACCAACTATTTTGATCCAGAGAAACACTACCCCCTGTACCCAGACAAATGGATCACGTTCAGGGCTCTCTCTCCCCAAATTCACTGTCACATTCAGAACTTCTCTACACCTTTGGCTAGGGGCCTACACCAACAAAGAATCATGGATGCCCTGTTTCATGTCTCACCTTTCAAGACAGATATTAAACTATCCTCAGACAGACTTAAAGGATCCCTCGGCATTCGGCTCTTACTGAGCTGCCAAATGCAGCGGGTTTGCAGTTACTGCGCAGGCACCATTCTGCGATTAGGCACATTATTGATAATTTAAAGAAACTACATCCTGAAAGAACTGGTTGTACATGTCAATGAATTTGTTTTGAAGGAATGTTGTGTGGCACTATTCTGAGGAACAGCAAATAAGTTCTCCCCAGTGATTTGGCCAATTCTACTTCCTCAACCAGTAGCTAAAGCAGATTATCTAGTCATTACCACATTGTTGTTTATGGAATCTTACTGCAGGCAATTTGTATCTGAGATCCTACAGGGTGACTGAAAATTCCACTGGTGAATAAGGGAACCACTGAACTGCTGACTGTTGGTACAAGGTTGGATCACACACAGTCCTCACTGAAATTAGTGGTGCTCATTTTGGTCTCTAATCCTTTGCTTCCTTGCGTGCGCGCACACACACACATGCACAAAGCTGAAATGAAGGTTGCAATTAGTTGCTAACAACTGTTAATAAAACCTGTACCATGTATATTACAAGCAGCTCCATCATCTGTTGCACTTTCACCCAATATTTAAAAGGAAATTCAGTGATTCATGTTGCCAATGAGATTCTAGATGCTTTGCTGAGGCTGTTAAATACTCATGTACATTGCTCAGTGCTGCAAAGAATTACAGTTGAGTATTCCTTTAGGATTTTAAGTTAAGTCGTCCCCAGCAAAATGAGCTGTAATCTCACAAAGAATTTCCACTGAATCATTCATTGGGTATAATGTAGTAATGTCACTGAAATATACTGCCAGGGCATGAGAGTGGACTTTCCTGAATCTGTCCAGTACCTGGTACAAATCCATGTATCACCCAAGATGTCTAGCGAAGTGCATCAGCCAACATTTAGTTTCAAGGAACATTGTCTCTGGTCCTTCCTGCTCTCAAATGAAATGAACTCTCCAGCAGGAATGCCTGAATAATGATTTTCCAACCTTGCAATTCTCCGTATCCAGAAATACATGATGTTCCTGGACTCTGGAGAAGGGACAGAGTTTGAGTGAATCAGTGAAACACTGTTTTCACCCATAAGGCCTTTAGAAAGGACAATTCACATCTCACCTAGCTCAGACACCGCTGCATCTTTTAGTATCTGCTCATGGTTATAAAATACAAATATAACTGTCAAAAGTTAAAGCAAGAAATGGTATCACACATACGCTGAGGAGGCTGAGTATCAAAAGGCATCATCATCTTTGGTCGCAAACCTCG